>NW_004524683.1:1106861-1110619 GCF_000260255.1 Octodon degus | reverse complement strand
GCGGGGCTGGCTGGCATGTGGTGCTGGGGGATTGAACTGCAGTCCCTGTGCTTTGCTAAGCTTGTTCTAAGTAGGTGCTTTAGACCACTGAGCCATCTCACCAGCCCCTAATTCATTCTTTATAACCTAACTTTGTAAGAAAATAAATACACAAGTTATGAGTTAATGATTTTCATTTGGGTGACTGAAGAGAACAACTAAACCTCTGAGCAATTTTAACCTGTACTCAACAAGTTTAAGTTTTAATCATATACTGATCAAAATTTCTTTGGGTGACAGATCAAGGGATTTTTTTCTTCTTTCTCTGTGGTGGTTCCAGCTTCTTCATATATTTTTGTTTTGAATGTTTTTTGGTACTGGAGTTTGAACCTTGCACCCTTATGTTGAGCTATAGTGCTAACCTTTTTATTTTGAGACAAGGTCTTGGCAAGTTGCTCAGGCTGGGCTAGAACTTGGGATGCTCCTGCCTCAGCCTCCTGGAATGCTGGGGTCACTAGTGTATACAGCCATGTCTGGCTTCATTTCTTTCAATGGAGGCAATTTTATTCCTTAACAGAAAGAGCTCTGAATTGGGAGTTGGAGAACCTACTTGGAAACTTACTTTGTGAATTTTAACTTGGAAACTTACTTTGTGAATTTAGATAAAATACTTAACCACTGAGGCCAACATGAGCAGCAAGATCCTTTCTAGGGAGAAGGGTTGTAGCTCAGTGGTAGAGTTTCCCATGTCTGAGGCCCTGAGTTCAATCCCCACTACTCTAAAACAGAACAAAAGATCTTATCTACACATTGTGATTTATGAAGAAAAAGTAGAGTCTATTATATGCATTGTGCTAGATACTTTAGAGAGGCAGACAATTAATAGCAGATGCATGATATTGCTTACAGTTAAGGAAATAAACTGAAAAAGTACAAAAAAGCTGCAATAAGAATCAATATAGGGGGGGCTGGTGAGATGGCTCCGTGGTCTAAAGCACCTATTTAGAACAAGCTTAGCAAAGCGTAGGGACCGCGGATCAATCCCCAGCACCACATGCCAGCCAGCCCCACCCCCTGGTGGGCTGAGCTGGCCACACACAGATACACACAAATAAATAAATAAAAATTAAAAAAAAAAAAGAATCAATATAGGGGCTGGGGATTTGGCTCAGTGGTAGAATGTTTGCCTAGCAAGCTGGAAGCCCTGGGTTCGGTCCTTGGCACCAAAAACAAAAACAAAAACAAAACAACAACAAAAAAAAATCAATATAAATAGTGTCTTAGGAAAGAAGGAAGACTGTAGATGAAAAGTGTATTTAGAAGCTTCTTTCTAACGTAAGGTGTTTGGACACTCATAGTACATGGAAAAGTCTAAGAGATACTCTTTTTTTTTTTTTTTTCTTAAATGTAGTTAGTATAAGGTCCACAAGATCTCACTACATAGATCAGACTCATAGTGATCCTCCTGTTTTCAGCCTCTCAAGTGCTGGGATTACAGGCGTGTGCCACCACGTCCAATCTCAATCATCCTCTCAGCATACCCCAGGGGAAAATCAGCCAAGCACATGGGGGATCAAACCCTGGTCCCTGCGTCTGTCTAACCAGGCACTTGAATCTGCTGAACTATTTGGCTGGCCCTAAGAGAGATACTCTTTTTAATTTTTTGTTTGTTTAGTAATTTTTTTTTTTTTCTTTCTTTTTTTTTTTTTTGCAGAACCAGGAATTGAACTCAGGCCCTTGTGCTTGCCAGGCAAGTGCTTATTCTGTTGAACTGTCTCCCTGGCCCTGTTTAGTAATTTTTCTCTTTTTTTTTTAATGTAAAACAGTTTTATTTATTTATTTATTTTCCATAATTTTATTGAGAAACAAATAGCAATGAGAGAGTTTCAAACCAAATTGGTAGGACAGTTTCAATAATTAACACATTGCATACTCTCTTCCTAGTGGTTATTTGCTGTACAAGATGCAGACATGATATCCTATTTACAAACACTATTAGAACAAATCCCTCTATTCATTAAGAGAATGTAACTATATATCTATCTGTATCTATCTTTTGTATCTGTGAATACACAGATACAAAATGGATATTCATCTGTATCCCCTTATTTGTTTAGTTCCATTGTTTAGTAATTTTTCAGTCTTGTATTTCTTTATTTATTGGGTACAGGATTTTGCTACACAGCTCAAACTTATCTTGATCCTCCTGATAAAATACACTGTTATTCCATGACTTACAAATTACGTATATAGGGGCCAGGGAGATGGCTCAGTGGAATAAGTGCTTTCCTGGCAAGCACAAGGGCCTGAGTTTAATCCCCAGTTCCACCAAAAAAAGGAAAAAAAAAAAAAAGGAAGAAAATTACATATAAAATGAGAAGTTATTTATTTGACAAATATATGTAGTATGCCCAGAAGCTTGCTGCCTTACTTAAATGTTAGAGATTCACACAAAATTCCTCTGTAATTCTTTTTTTTTTTTTTTTTTTCACTACTGGGGATTGAACTCAGGACCCTGCACTTGCCAGGAAGGCGCTTATTCTACTGAGCTATCTCCCCTGCCTCCTCTGTAATTCTTAACATAAAACCTCATGGTACAGGGCTGGCAAGATAGCTCAGTGGACTAAGCATCTGCTTAGGCAAGTGCAGGGGCCAGGTTTGATCCCCAGTACTGCACATGATGCCAGCCCTGCCCTGGGCCGCGCTGAGCTAGCCACCAAAACTGGGCGTGGTGGCACATGCTTATAATCCTGGGGCTGGGGAGGCTGAAAACAGGAGGATCATTATGAGTCCAAGCTGCATAGTGAGACCCTGTACCAAGTGCATTAAAACAAAATACAACGAAAAACAAAACCTCATGGCATAGAAAAGAGCTGTGCAGATATGGTTATTATATATGGGGGAAGAGCAGGGAAACCAGCAGAGACAGCCAGTCTTGCGTAAACGCAGCATGGTGTGGAACTTATTGTGCCTGGGGGTAGGCAGGCAGAGAGTGATAAGACCTTATGCAGTAAACAAGGAGAAGTGTACCCTTTTTATAAGGATAGAGAGAAGGCAGGGGACCTTAGTTGGGAAGATTTTAATAAATATCTGTGATCACAGTTCTCTGGCAGTCTTGCAACCCAGTGGGCAAAGTCCTTGAAGTATCCAGTGTAAATTTTCAGGTGTTTCCAGATGGCCCCAGGTGGCCCGGAACTTGCAAAATTCCTTGTCCTATCTTTTCTCCTTTGCTGTGCTTGCAGATGATAAGTTGATACTGAGCTGAGTTCTCTGCTGAGAGTTGAGTACCAAGCAGAGGGCAGTGCTGCTTCTGCTGGCAGGCAGGTTGGGGGCCGGGGGAGGCAGGTCCAATTGGAGCCCTACAGTTATAATGCAGTCTAAAAAGTGTAATCATAGAAGTAAGAATAGGGGCCGGGGAGATGGCTCAGTGAAATAAGCGCTTCCCTGGCAAGCGCAAGGGCCTGAGTTCAGTTCCCGGTTCCACCAAAAAAAAAGTAAGAATAAATAATAATTTCATGAGGAGATGGATGGTTCTTATGATAGAGTAGAAATTCTGGAGTTGACATATTTATGTTTATTTCTCTCTCACTAGTTGTGTAATTTTGAGGAAGTCACATTATATAGCTCTTAGAAAGACTGAATAAGAAAAAGATTAATGGTAGAAATATATGTTAAGTAGTTAAATACAGTATGTACTGAATTAGATAGAGAAATGGTATTTGTTTTTAATATATATATATATATTTTTTTTTTTTAATTTATGTGTGTGTGTGTGTGTG
>NW_004524683.1:1105518-1106609 GCF_000260255.1 Octodon degus | reverse complement strand
GGGCTGGCTGGCATGTGGTGCTGGGGGATTGAACCGCAGTCCCTGTGCTTTGCTAAGTTTGTTCTAAGTAGGTGCTTTAGACCACTGAGCCATCTCACCAGCCCCTTTAATATTTTTTAAGGATGACTTTTTAGTTTAAAAAAACTTTTTTTTTTTTTACTGGGCACAGTGGTACATATTTGTAATCTTAGCTAGTTGTACAGGTAACCCAGGAGGAGCAAATGTTTGAGGTCACTCTAGGCAATTTTCCAGGATCCTGTCTAAAACTAAAAAGCACTCAGTGTATCCCTCTCAGTGGTAGAGCACTTACCTATGTCATGCAAAGTCCCAAGTTCAACTCTAGGATTGTAAAAAACAAAAACAAAACATTAGCAGCAATATGCACACAACTTTTTTTCTTTCTGTACTTGTTATTTTCACTGGGGGTATATTC
The DNA here is from genome assembly GCF_000260255.1 of Octodon degus. Classification (NCBI taxonomy): domain Eukaryota; kingdom Metazoa; phylum Chordata; class Mammalia; order Rodentia; family Octodontidae; genus Octodon; species Octodon degus. Next base: position 1,106,176 of record NW_004524683.1, on the reverse strand, counting down.
AAGGATTTTTAAGGCAGTAGGCTACTTGCATAATTTGTAGGAGAGCGAATTAAGTTTAGTCTAACCACGAATTAACAGTAATGGTAATGATTATAGTAATAGTTAAGGTTTGGTTTGGTTTGGTTTATTTGGTGCTTGAGATTGAATCCAGAGCCTGGCACATGATCTACCATTGAATTATATCTTCAGTCTAAGTTCTTTGTTTGTTTGTTTTCTGTTTTTGCAGTACTGTGGGTTGAACCCAGGATCTTCGCACTGAACTATATTTGCAGCCCTTTTCAATTTGTATTTTGAGACTGGCCTTCTAAGTTCCCTGTGCTTGATTCAAACTTGCACTCCTTCTGTCTCAGCCTCCTAGGGTGCTGAGATTACAGGCATGTGCCATCATGCCCAGTGGATTTTATTTTTATTTTTTAATGCTTTTTTTTTTTTTTTTGGTGGAACTCGGGATTGAACTCAGGCCCTTGTACTTGCCAGGCAAGCTCTTATTCTACTGAGCTATCTCGCCGGTCCATTTTAATTCTTAATTATTACCCAACTGGATGTGGTGGTGCACGCCTATAATCCCAGCTCTCAGGAAGCTGAGGCAGAAGGATTTCTGTGAGTTTGAGGCCAATCTAAACTACAAAGTGAGTTGAAGGCCAACCTGACCTGCATA
>NW_004524683.1:1097612-1105102 GCF_000260255.1 Octodon degus | reverse complement strand
TGTGTATTTAGATGACTTGATTCTATTGCCACATCTTAGCCATTATGTTGTTACTCTGAATAATTATACTTAGATGATTGCGTTTCTTTTAAAAATTTCCTTGGCCAGGGAGATAGCTCAGTAGAATAAGCACTTGCCTGGCAAGCACAAGGTCCTGAGCTCAATTCCCAGTACTGAAAAGAAAAAAAAATCCTGAGTATATATAACTTTTAGTAATAACATTCATTACTATTTTCTTGAATCTGTTCTAGCATACCTCCAAAAGTGTAATCTAAAAATAAAATTATAGATGTCTTATATAGATTTTAAACTATTGACCTTTTAAAGTTCTTACACTAAAATTGCACTAGAAATAGTTTATAACTGGAATTTCAAAGCTATTATCATTGTATTAATATAAATTTTAATTCCTTTACAATTGCATTTAGTTGTCTGTCTCTTTTCATAAGGAAAACTTTCTTTCGTATGTTCACTGTATTCAAATTACTTAATATATTTCTCAGGCTAGTTTTCTTCCCTGGAGAATGGGAATAATAATAGCTCTATACCACACAGGGCGGTGGTGGCAAGCCTGTGGGCACACAGGGCGCAGCAGGCGCCAAGTACCTTTTCACCACCAGCCAGGTCACTCCAGCATCACCCAGCAGCAGAACTGCAGGCAACAGTTGTTTTCTTCTAAACTGAAACCTCAGTATTCAGGTTCACTTGCAGTGTTGTTGTTTTGTGATAAATAAGTGGGCTCTGGGTTGCAGTTTGGGCACAAAGTCTCCTCAAGGCTCCCCATCACTGGGATAGGATATAATTTGCTGATGTTTAATAAATGCTTCACTTTCCCTTCTCCCGCTCTACCTTTTTTAAGTCAGATTCTGAAATATGCTTTGTGCTATGACTAATTAAGATGGTTGATTCAAACCTTCCATTATTTGTTGCAAGTATTCACAGGTGACTAAATTACACGTATGATCAGAAAGATGCAGAGGTATTTATGCAAGTCCTGTGTTCTTTTCTTATTCAAGGAAAAGTCTGTCCCATGGGGCTGTGTTTATGTGATCCTTTATGGCAAATGTTTTGAGCCATGAGGTTGATCCTTAAAACACGTGGTTATTAATAATCACAAATCATAGTCATAATTCAACAGTGAAAAATTAATTCTGCTGTCCCCCTTTTAGCAACTTCTTCAGATAGTGAAGCAGAAAACTAATCAAAACTCAGTGGATACAACATTGAAGTTCACATTGAGCGCACTTTGGAACCTCACGGATGAATCGCCAACCACGTGCAGACACTTCATTGAAAACCAAGGGTTAGAGCTCTTCATGAGGGTTCTAGAGGTTAGAACGGGAGCTTTAATCTACTCTTCTGATATTTATTGATTTACTTGTGTAAGCCTTTCCTTTGTCTCTGTGTTTTGTGGGTGTAGTTACAGATTTTTCTTCTTTCCTTACAGTCTTTCCCAACTGAGTCATCCATCCAACAGAAAGTTCTAGGACTTTTGGTAAGATATGAACATTTCCTGTTAAACTGCAGTTGTGATTATCTTTCTATCTATGGGAACACAAGAAAAATTGGTTCTATTTTTATGAAGATTTGATGACCCTGTAAAGTAATACACTATAATTATTAATTTACAAAATAAACAGGCAGTGAGAAGTTCGTCTGTAATGCCAGCACTGGGAAGGCTGAGACAGGAGGATTGCAAGTTCAAGACCAGCCTGGGCAACTTAGCAAGACACTGTCAAACAACAAAACACCAAATGGCAATAAAGGCCTGGCTTGGTGGCACACACCTGAAGTCCCACCTGCTCAGGAGACTGAGGTTGGAGGATCACTTCAGCTTGGGAGTTCGAGATCAGCGTGGGCAATAGAGTGAGATCTTGTCTGTTTAAAACGCACACACACATACAGACACACACACACACACACACACACACACACACACTATATATATATATATATATATTACATATATATAAACATTTTTCATACTTTAAAAAAAATATAAAAAGGCAAAATATAAATATATGTATATACTTGATATTTTTCATATTGTGCAAGGTTTCACACTGAGCATATTTTTTTACAAAAATTTTCATGAAAAATATACTTAATCTACAAGTATTGTTGGTTGCTATGTTTGGGAATTAATAATGACTTCTTAAAGTACTGTTCAACAAGCCAGATACTTCTTAATACTTTGGATATAGGTTAAGGTGAACTTCTATGATTTGAGAGCAAAGATGAAGGATCAAATGTTTTGTCAGCTTAAATTACTGCCACAGGCAAAGTGCCTGTGTAGTAAAAGCATTTTATACTAGGCCTAGGCTCAGAAGAAATTAGGTCATGAGAGGCATACATTAGTGAGTAAAAAATATAAATTAGTGTTTATTTCCACACGCAAGAGTATGGGATAATAAGTAGTGAGGAGATGAATTTGGGGGAAAGCCGAGGGCTGGCATTTAAGGAGATCCTATCTATTTATAGTAGCTTTAGTTATATAATGTAGAAAAAGGAACACGATGTAAATGTCTGGTAATAGAAAAAGTATTGAATAAATGACAAGATCTGATTTAAGAAATTGTTTAGTACTACTGGGAATCAAACCTAAAACCCTTATGCATGCTAGGGAAGCACTGTACCACTGAGATATATCCCTAACCTTTTTTATTTTTTTATTTTGACACAGGGCCCTACTAAGTTGCCCAGGCTACTTGTGATCCTCCTGCCTCAGCCTCCCAAGTAACTGGGACTGCAGGTGTGTGCCACTGTACTGGCCAGTACTTGATTGTTTTATTCAGGGTTCAACAGATTATTATATGCAGAAGGTGACTAACATCAAGAAGAAAGGGAGAAAAAAAAAAAAAAAGAAGAAGAAAGGGGGAGGTGTTGGGTACAGTGCTGCACACCTGTAATTTCCACATTTAGGAGGCTGAGGCAAAAGACCTGTGAGTTTGAGGCCAGCCTGGACTATGTGGTGAGTTCAAGACTGGCTTGAACTGCACAGTGAGACCCTGTCCCCAAAAAAACATGAATAGAAAGGAGGAGGAGTGGAGGCAGTAGGAGAAGGAAGAGGAGGAAATTTATTTAATGGACAGAGCTTTGAGAATGCCTTTTGGGTCTGGGAGTATAGTTAAGTGGTAGAGGGTTTTTGGGTTTTTTTTTTTTTTTATTTTAGGGAAGGGTCTACAGGGTGTTCAGGGTCTCACTACTAGATCAGACTCTTAGTGATCCACCTGTTTACAGCCTCCCAAGAGCTGGGATTACAGGCTTGTGCCACTACACCCAGTCTCAATCGCCATAGTAGTGTGCTCAGGGCCAGGGCTGGCATGGCAGGCCCAGGGATCAAACCCGGGCCCCTGAGCTTGCTTGCAAATGCTTAAATCCACTGAGCTATTTGGCTGGCTCTCAGTGGTAGAGTTTTAAAATTTTCAAAAGTAATACATGTTCTCATTTTGGCAGCACATATATTAAAAAAATATATGTTTATTATGATTAATGAAACATTGCAAAATGTATTTTAAAGGTTTTAGCGAGCATTTGGGTCCAGATCACTGTTGGATTCTAGGGTCACAAAGCCAATTAAGATCTAGATAATAATTTTATGTCTTTGTACCCAACTTCATATCATTTTCATCTTACAGAGTAATTAATACTACTATCATCTAGGCTAACGGTTTAGTACTTGCTTAGCACAGGTGAGACTTTGGTTTGAGCCAAACCTCAAAAAAATAGTGTTTCTTATAGATAACATACACTTTGCATCTTATCCAATTTGATAATTCCTGCTTTTTGGTAGGGAGTTTTTAAAATGTTTCGCCTCCTTACCCCACCATTCATTTCCATGAAACTCTGTATCCATTAAAGAGTACCATCTTGGGGCCAGAGAGACAGGTCAGTGGCATAAGTGCCTGCCTGGAAAGTTCAAAGTCCTGGGTTCGATCCCTGGTACAAAATAAAGGAGTATCACCTGTTTCACATCCGCTTGGGCCCTGGCAACCATAATTCTATTTTCTACCTTTTGAGATTTTTAACTATGCTAACTACCTTGCGTAAGTGGGACCTTACAGTATTTGTCTTTTTGTGACAAAGAATTAATGAAATTAAGAATATTCTTACATATTTATTTGCCATCCCTAGAGCCTCTTTGGAGAAATACTTGTCCAACTCCTTTATCTGTCTCTTTTAAGTTTTAAGACTTCTCTATTCTGGATATCATTCCTTTATCAGATATATATTTTACAAATATTTCCCCCATTTTAAATGTAAGTTTTTTGTTTTGTTTTGTTTTTTAAAACAGGGTCTCACTATGTAATTCAGGCAGGCCTATTATGTAGCCCAAGCTGGCTTTGAACTCAGGATAGTCCTCTTGCCTCAGCCTCCCCAGTGCTGGGAGTACAGACATACACCATCATGCCTGCATTTTTTTTTTTTTTTCTTCAAAAAATAGAGAGTCTTGCTGTGTTGCCCAGGCTGACCTAGAACTCCTGGGCCAACCCTAGTAGTTGGAACTACAGGCATGCACCACCACATCCAGTTTGCGTGGTAGTTTTTGATTGAATGCTAGTCATAGTGAATTTTACCTTCTTAGTTGCTACATGTTTTTATTTTCCTATAAATATTATTAAACTTTGTCCTGGGGTACAGTTAACTTACTTTTAAAAAGTTTGACTTTTTTTTTTTGTATTTAGTACAGGGTTTACAGTGTCTCACTACATAGGTTGGATTCTCCTGTTTTCAGCCTAGCAAGGGCTGGGATTACAGGTGTGTGCCACCATGCCCAGTCTCATTTGCTAACTCAGCGCTCCCCCCGGGGCAGGGCCGGCACAGCACCTCGGGGAGTCAAACTCCTGCTGCTGTACTCTGCCTAAGTAGGTGCTTTAGTCCACTGAGCTATCTGGCTGGCCCAGATTTGGGGTTTTGTTAATATGATTTATTAGCTTTCATAGTAATGATCAGGCTTGGGCTAATTATTCTCTATTACTGAAATATGACCTTTTTTTTGGAGATAGGCTCTCAGTATGTTGCCCACAAATGTCTTATTACATACCTGGGCTCAAATGACCCTTATACTGCAGCTGAATAGCTGACACTACAGGTGTGGCTTACCAGGCACAGTTCTCTGATTCTTTTTTGATGGTTCTTTTCCTGCCCTCTAATAATTTGTTTAAGCTCATATGTAGTAGTCCTTCACTATTTCACAGTTCAACTTTTGTGGACTTGCTGTTTCCTGTTGTTTTTGTTTTGTTTTGTTTTTTTCCGGGAACCGGGTATTGAACTCAGACCTTTGTGCTTGCCAGGCAAGCGCTTATTCTACTGAGCCATCTACCTGGCCCTTGTTTTGTGGGTTTTCAAAAAATACTAATCTAAGTTATTCATTGTGGATTTTTTGCTATGTTGCAGGATTTTGCAGTACCATACAGTATACATATGTTGTTAAAATTATGTAGGTTTAGGAGTTTAGAAAACGGGTTAAGAATGTGAGAAGTGTTTTTTAAAGTGTAGGAAAGGTTTATGAGTTTTGGAAGGGTTTAGAAAGCCTTAAAACATATAAATACAAAAATAAATATAACATTGCTACTTCACTGATTTTCACTTAAGCAAGAATGACTAGAACATAACTTCCGTGATATGCGAGGGGCCACTGTACTGCTTTGTACTCTCATTATTGGCATTCTGTGGGCTCCTAGAGATTTTTTTTTTCAAGTTCTTGTTGTCCTGAACAAAGAATTGGACTAGACATGTGCAAAAATTAGAGGGTTTGGGCCTGGGGATATAGCTTGGAGGTCTAAGCACCTGCTTAGCAAGTGCAGGGACCTGAGTTTGATCCCTGGTACCGCATGCTGTGCTGGCCCTGAAACCAGGTGTGGTGGCGCACACCTGTAATCCCAGAGCTGGGGAGGCTGAGAGAGGAGAATCACTGAGTTCAAGCTGTGTAGCAAGACCCTGTACCAAATAAATAAATAAAAGATTTAAAATTTTTTTTAAAGTACAGGTTTTATATTTATTAAAGGTAGGAGAAGAAATAGGCTCTACAGAGCAGTCTGGGCCAGTTAAAGTGGGTAATAGAAGTAAGCTCTTCAAGGTGGCAGTCACCTCAGAGCTTACAGTGGCAATGAGGTTCCTGGCATTCGTCTTTCGTAGGCTCAGGCTGACATTTGATCTAGGCTGTCCTGTCAAAAACCTGCTTGATCTTGCACCAGAATCAAGGATGGCATTTTCTTGTTTGTCTCAGGAGCAAAACTTGGGAACTGTTTTTCTGTGAATCTGTCCTGGATTCCATGTGACAGATCACACCCATTTGCCCAGCTGGCTGGCCGAGCCCTAATCTGCCTCACTATTGAATAGAGGGCTCCTCTGTAGATTTCTGAACTTTCTCTCTGCATTTTTCTTCATCCTGGTATTGTATCCTGTAAGTTGTTGTGAATTCATCTCCCTTCCCTCTATTCCATGAGTCCATAGAGCTCTTCTGCAGGGCTTTATCTCTCTTCCACAACCTATAAATCTTAATCCTTTAGTATCTTCAAAAATGTTGTTTTGTGTTTGTGCTGTTTTCAGTGGTGTCAGAAAGAAGTGTGATTTTTAACTGGATTTAGGGTCTCACTATGTAGCCCAGGCTGGCCTTGAACTCACAGCAATCCTCCCACCTCAGTCTCCTGAGTGCTAGGATTACAGATGTGTGCCACCACACACAGTTCTTTATGTCTGTTTCTGTCTCTGCCTGTCTGTCTCTGTCTCTATCTGTCTCTGTGTCTCTCTGTATGTCTGTCTCAGAATTTAACACAGAACTTTGTGCATGCTAGGCAACCACTGAACCTCTGACCTATATCCCAGTGTTCTGGGTTCTAATCAAACAGAGACTGAGACCAGAACAGATTGGAATTTAGTGAGCCTTTATTAACTGGTCCGGTGGCTGGCCAGATGCACTCCACACAGGGAGGCATCCAGCCAGTCCTGAAACAGAGTTAACCAGTCTTTTATAACAATAACATAGCTGCGCACTGTTTATGACTAGGAGGTTCACACTTTTTAGCCGTAAGTGGAACTTGCCCCAGATGGGACCTGTTACAAAATATGGTTAGGGTGGAAACATATCAGCTGTATACAACACTAGCAGGCTGAAGAATCTATACTTGAGCCAGGAAGTGATGCTCAAGGAGCTAGAGATCCCTGCCAGCTTTGGCCAATAGAAAAATAACCATTTTAGTGAAGACACAAGGTTCCTCCTAGTAATTTCCCATAAAATTCATTTACCTCCAGCCAACCCAGTCCTGAAGTTACCAGTAACACATAACACCCAGCCCTTTTTTTCACATGTCTTATTCTGAAGGTATACTGACCATTACTCTTACTCAAATTTTGTTGTGTGGAAGTCTTTTATTTTTTCCTTTTTTCCTGAGACAGGGTCTCACTATACATTTTAGGCTGTCCTTGAACTTGCTGCCTAGCTCAGGATCCTCTCACACTTAAGACAAATCCTTCTGCCTCAGCATTCC
>NW_004524683.1:1078300-1096703 GCF_000260255.1 Octodon degus | reverse complement strand
ATGTGGTGCTGGGGGATTGAACCGCAGTCCCTGTGCTTTGCTAAGCTTGTTCTAAGTAGGTGCTTTAGACCACTGAGCCATCTCACCAGCCCCCTTTTTTTTTGTCTTTTTGAGGCACAGTCTTGCTATGCTGTTCAGATTGGCCTTGAACTCACTTTGTAGCTCAGGCTGGACTAGAAGTCACAATAATCTTCCTGTCTCAGTCTCCTGAGTGCTGGGATTACAGGTGTGAGCCACCACACCCGGCAGTTTAGTTATTTTTTATGTACTTATTTTTTTTTTCTCATGTTCATGTTTTATTTTATCCTGAATCATATTTATAACAGCTGTTTGAAATCTTTGCTAAATTCATTATTTATGTCATTTCTACATTTGTTTCTATAGATGGATTTTTTTTTTCCTGGTTATGAATCAAATTTTCCCACTTTTTTGTATGCCTGAGATATATATATATCTAAAGTAAAATAATTTTACTTTATTTTTTTAATTTAGTTATTACAGGGTCTCATTATGCAGCTCGGGCCCATGGTGATCCTCCTGTTTTCAGCCTCCCCAGCACTGGGATTACAGGCATGCTGCCTCCATTCCTGGACTCTAGCCAGCTCAACCCGCCCAGGGGCTGGGTTTGTATGCCTGATAATTTTTGATTGGATGTTAGTACTTATGAAATTTACATTGGTAGGCCAGCCAGATAGCTCAGTGGATTAAAGTGCCTGTTTAGGCAGACACAGGGACTGGGGTTTGATCCCTGGCCTGCTGTGCAGGCCTCGCCCCCCAGGGCACACTGAGATGGATGATTGAAACTGGGCGTGATGGTGTGTGCCTATGATCCCAGTGCTTAGGAGGCTGAAAACAAGAGAATCACTATGAATCTGATCTGTGTAATGAGACCTTGTAGACCCTGTACTAAATATGAAAAGAAAAAAGGAAATGAAATTTACATTGGTGACTGCTGGATCTTACTGTTTTCCTCTAAAGAGTCTTGTTCTTTATTCTGACCTAGGGGATTGAACTCAGGCCCTTGTGTTTGCCAGGTAAGCGCTTATTCTACTGAGCTATCTCCCCGGCCCCAATGTGTAAGAACTTTAACTGTAAGTGCTTGCCTGGCAAGCACAGGGGCCTGAGTTCAATCCCTGGTTCTACACACACACACACACACACACACACACACACACACACACAAATTTCTTACACATCAAGTTGCTTCTTTTAAAGCTTATTTGTTAAGTGGCTTTAGATCATCTTGGCCCTTAGGCTAATATAGTTTAGCCACATTGCTATCATATCAAATACTTTATTAGGTGATCTCTTCATCCTTGTGGGTGGGAATGTGAACTATTCCTAGGTTTCCCTGGCTTTCAGATTCCTCTGTATACTTTCTGGTGGCCTTTTCCTAACCTTCTAGCCTTATTACTCAACCAAATATTTAGAGGGACTGTTTGTATAGTAATATGTGTATTACTGCCTTGCCTGTATATCTGTCTGTTTCTGTCCCTTCTTTTTCCAGCATTTTTTTTTTTTTTTTACAAAGTTTCATAGCATGATTGATTACCTTGAACTATGAACTCTGCTTTCTCAACCAAACTGCCAGGTTGTCTTTGGATTTTCCTTCATTGCAATCTAAAAACTGCCTTCATTTGAATACTTTCAGTGGTCCCCTGCTGGCATTGCTGATTGTTTGACCAGTGTCTGTAAACAGTTCTTTTAGCCTTTTATTATACAAATTACTTTAATTTTTAAATTCATTTTTATATTACTTTAATTTATATGTTTTTTTTCTTCCCCAGAACAATATAGCTGAAGTACAAGAACTACATTCTGAATTAATGTGGAAGGATTTTATAGACCACATCAGTAGTCTGCTACACAGTGTTGAAGTGGAAGTGAGTTACTTTGCAGCTGGCATTATTGCCCACTTAATATCCAGAGGCGAACAAGCTTGGACATTGAGCCGAAGCCAGAGGAATTCTCTTCTCGATGATTTGGTAGGATCATTTGATGTTTTCTAGAAGAATGTAACAACATTCATAATATTTAAACTGTCAAAGCCTTATAAGCCATAATGCAAAGTAAATACTGTAATCCTTTCTTTGTATCTTGTATCTTCTAGCACTCAGCTATTTTGAAGTGGCCAACTCCAGAGTGTGAGATGGTAGCATACAGGTAACTGTCACAATATTTAACAATAAACCAGTAGCCTGCTCTTTTTCTTATTTTAGTATCCCTCTTGTTAGATATAAGTTGTCTCACTTAATACTGACTTTAAAAGAAGCAGTGTAGCTGACTGGTGGTGGTACAGGCTTGTAATCTTAGCTACTTGGTGGGCTGAGGCAGGAAAGTCACAGCTTGGGTAACTCCATGAGACCCTATTTCAAAGTAAAAAATAAAAAGGGCTGATCTCTGGCCCAGTGATAGAGGGCTTGTCCAACATGCATGAGAATCTTGGCTTGATCCCCAGTATCTTAAATAAAATGAAATATAAAAAAATAAATAAATAAAATAGTAAAGTATTTGGAATTTTTTCCTGACACTTATAATTCATATTATTCTTTCCTTTGTTGAATACTTATTAGCTACAAGTTCTAAAGATTTGTTCTGTGCTCTTGAAACTTGAAGCTTAAAAAAAGAAAGTAAAAGACGACCTAGTCATTGTGTTGCACACAAAAATCTTACATTCTTGGGGCCGGGGAGATGGCTCAGTAGGATAAGCGCTTGACTGGCAAATGCAAGGTTCTGAGTTCAATCCCCGGTTCCGCAAAAAAAAGAAAAAAAAATCTTACATTCTAGTGAAGGAAACCAAATGACCACTATGCTAGATGTACATAAAAATTAAACATGAATACCCTTAAGTCTACACTGAAAAATATTTAAAAACTTTCAAAGCAGTCCATTGTGAACTGAAGTTGTTTTGTTTTTGTTGTTTGAGACAGAGGTTCACTATGTAGTTCAGACTGTCTTTGAACTCGCTGTGTAGCCCAGGCTGGCTTCAGACACATGGTGCTTCTCCTGTCTCAGCTTCCTGAACACTGGGATTATAGGCATATGCCCCCATGCCTGGCTAATTTTGAACAATTAAGTAGGGTCAAGAAATTTGAGCAAGAGAAAGAAGTGGAAGTCTAAAAGAACATGACAGTATTGCAGAAACTAGAAGGAATACCATCTCTATATGGAAAACAATTTGCAAAATAATTTACCAAAGGGCATACTGGCTGTTCAACCCTATTTTTTTTTTTTTTTTTGATTGTCACAGTGAATATATTTCTACAGATAGATACAGAGATTCCAGTCAAATTTTTGTTCTTCCTCGTAGTGAAAGTCTTCAACCCTATTTTTTACATTAATGTCATTACAACTTTTTTTCGTGTGTGTGTGTGTGTGTGTGGTACTGGGAATTGAACTCCAGACATTGTGCATGCCAGTCAGGTGCTTATGCCACTGAACAGTCTCCATGGCCCATTTCAACTTATTTTGTTATCTGCTTCATACATGCCGGCTCTGTCAACACTTATTTGCACAGCTTACTGTGGTACTCCTGTTTGTTCAGGCCAGTAGACATAGAAAGGCTTTTTTTTTTTTTTTTTTTGGTGGAACCGGGGATTGAACTCAGGTCCTTGAGCTTGCCAGGGAAGCGCTTATTCCACTGAGCCATCTCCCTGGCCCCTGAAAGGCTTATTTTTGAGCTTCATGTTGTTCTATTTCTACACATTATCAGCTAACATCTCCATTTCTTAGTTTCTAAATCAAGATTTGTTAATCTTCAAAATGTCTATCTTTAAGATCAAAAAAGCCATGTGTGGTGGCGCACCCCTATAATCCCAGCCCTCAGGAGGCTGAGGCAGGAGAATTGTTGGGAATTCGAAGTCAACCTGGGCTATAAAATGAGTTCAAGGCCAGCCTGTTCAAGTCCAGGTTCTCACTGTGAGACCCTGTCTCAAAAAGACCAAAAGCAAAAACAAAACAAAACCAAAAAAAAGCTTTTGAAAGTTTTTTTTTTTTTTTCTCTTTTTTAATACTGTGTTCTCATCCCTTTCCTTTTCTAAACCAAAATGTATTGGAATCCATCTTTTCAGAAATGTCTAAGACAAGCTGTTCTAAAGTTCATTTATATGGTGACATTGCTAAAAGGAAAAGTTTAGTAATTGTTGCTTAAAAAAATAATGCTATAAGCCAGGCCTGGTGGCAGAGGCCTCAGATTCCCGCACTTGGGAGGCTGAGGCAGGGTTGAAGGCCAGCCAGGACTACATTATGGGTTCAGGTCCAGCCTGAACTACATAGCCAAGGTACTGACTTTAAAAAAAAAAAAAAAAAAAAAAATCCAGTATAGCAAATGTAATTATGACTTTTCTATGTGTTTCCTTAGGTCCTTTAATCCATTTTTCCCATTACTTGGCTGTTTCACAACGCCGGGAGTCCAGCTATGGGCAGTTTGGGCCATGCAACATGTCTGCAGCAAGAATCGTATGTAACAAAAAGAATTATGGTTTTTCTTTTTGAAAAGAGATTCTTGGGGCCGGGGAGATAGCTTAGTAGAATAAGCACTTGCCTGGCAAGCGCAAGGGTCTGAGTTCAATCTCTGGTTCCGCAAAAAAAAAAAGAGAGAGAGAGATTCTCTTTTCACAGGAAAGCCATTTCTAATATGTAATATTGCAATAATTTTTAAAGATACAATATAAGAGAATTACAGGTTACAAACTAAATGTATTCTTTTTTTTTTCAATTTTATTTATGTGTGTGTGTGTGTGTGTGTGTGTGTGTGGCCAGCTCAGCCCACCAGGGGGCGGGACTGGCTGGCATGTGGTGCTGGGGGATTGAACCGCGGTCCCTGTGCTTTGCTAAGTTTGTTCTAAGTAGGTGCTTTAGACCACTGAGCCATCTCACCAGCCCCCTAAACGTATTCTTTTAGAATAATTTTGGCAATGCAGAATGACAGTAGCAAATGAGATAACTGTCCAAACATCATGGAATTCAAAAATGTTTAGGGTGGGGGCTGGGGAGATGGCTCAGTGGAATAAGCGCTTCTTTGGCAAGCTCAAGGGCCTGAGTTCAATCCCCAGTTCCGCCAAATAAATAAATAATAAAATAAAATAAAATTCAGATTATGTGTTCAGAACACTTTAAAAAAAAAAAATGTTTAGGGTGACGAGGTAGCTCAGTGGACTAAGCACCTGTGAGTCCGAGCTGTGTAGTGAGACCTTGTACCAAATACATTAAAAAATAATTAGTTATTTAGTTGTTGGCTGGTTGGTTTATTTTATGAGACAAGCACTTAACTACATAGTTCATTCTTATCTTGAACTTTTTATGTAGCTCAGGCTGGACTTGAACTCTCCACCCTTCCTCAGCCTTCTAAGTGCTGGGATTATAGGTGTGTGCTATCACACCTCACTAGACTCATAGAATTTAAAGATTCAGAACCTGTTGTGATGGCCTAGGGGTGCATCTTAGTGATAGAGTGCTTATCTGGCATACCCAATGCCCTAGGTTCAATCCCCAGCACTGGGGGGATAAAATAGTGAGGGCCAGGGATATAGCTTGGTGGTTAGTATAGTGGACTAGCTAGCATGTGTGAGATTCTGGGTTTGATTCCCAGCATTACAAAAAATGTTTTAAAAATTACATACAAAAGCTTGCTTTTACATGAATATCCATTCAAATATAGGAAATAACCCCAAGTCAAAGTCCAGCAGTAGGGAAGTGTAAAATAGCATTGACATAACAGCGGAATATTTACATGTTATTTTAAATGAAGAACATACAGCAGAGTTGGGTGTTATGACATACATACACCTGTAATCCTAGCTACTCAGAAACCTGAAGACCCCGTCTCAAAAAACAACAACAAAAAAAAAAACAAAAAAAAAAAAGGAAAGAAAAAGTGGGCTGGAGGCTAAGTGTGGTTGCACATGCCTCTCCCAGCACCCTGGGAGGCTAAGGCAGGAGTATTCAAAGTTTATATTAAAAAATAAAAAGAGGAGCTGGGGATGTAGCTTAGTGTCAAGGCCCTGAGTTCAATCACTAAGCAAACAGTTATGCCCTCTCGCCCTGAAAAACAGGTGCTGAGGATGTAGCTCAGTGATAGAAGCTTTGCCTAGCCTGTGTTAGGCCCTGAATGCAGCACCCAGAGCCGGAAAGGAAAAAGGAAATATTCAGGACCACTAGCTAAGTGGTAACTGGGGAGAAATTTGAAAACACTCTGTCTAGACTGTAGACCAAGGCAACAAGGTTCTGGTAGCTGAAGAATGGAAAGGAGTGATCTGTATCAGTAGGTTACCTTCTCCCGGGAGGTCCAGTGTTTATAGACCCTGATCATCATAGTCCGTTGTGCTGCTGTAATAGAATACTTGAGTGTAGGTAAATTATACTCAAGCTGAAACTTACTTCTCACAGTTCTGCATGGCAGAGATCCAAGATGAAGGAAACAGCCCTTGACATCTGATAAGGGCTGTGCTCCACCCTCCCTCAGCATGAGCAGAACTGCAGGCGAGTACACCAGGCAATGGCTCTGTGAAGCCTCTTATTTAAGGATCCCAGTTTTAGTAATAAGGAGCACTTGTGACCTAATCACATCTTTTTTTTGGGGGGGGAGGGTCTACAGGGTGTTCAGGGTCTCACTACTAGATTGGACTTGTAGTGATCTGCCTGTTTACAGCCTCCAAAGAGCTGGGATTACAGGTGTGCGCCACCACACCCAGTCTCAATTGCTGTCTCAGCACAGGCACAGCAGGCCTGAGGATCAAACCACAGCCCTTGCGCCTGCTTGCAGGTGCTTTAATCCGCTGAGCTGTTTGGCTGGCCCATGACCTAATCACATCTTAATGGCCTCACCTCTTAATACTGTCCCGAGGACAACCACTGAGTTTGGAGAGGAACTCTCCAAAGCACAGCCCTGGCATACAGTGGGAGAATCAAGCACAACAACTATTTTGTTGCGCTTTGAAGAGAGATCTGAGTATGGTGAGACTGAGATGCAAGTGGTTGTCGTTCAGGGTAATGCAGGGGCAGCAGCTAAAGTTCCCGAGAATGCCTAGTGTGACTCAGTGGCAGAGCAAGAGCTCAATAATGGGTACATGCAAGGCTCTGGGTTTGATCCTTAGCATTATGTACATATAGAAATCTTTGTACAGATCCCTGAAGTCTTGGAATATTATACCTATGCATGCCTGTGGTATGACTTGCAGCATGAGAAAGGACAAATACCAAGTTGTTACTAATTGAACAATATTTGAAGCTCATGTATTATTGGGAAATATTTGAGTTTCAAATAGAGTACTAGAAATTTGCCTGTTGTGGTAGTGCATGTCTGTAATCTCAGCAGTCCAGGAGGCTGAGGCAGGAAAGTGACAAGTGTGAGCCCAGTGTAGGCAACTTAGTGACTTAGCAAGACCCTGTCCCTGACTCAGAATTTAAAATGGCTGGGAATGTAGCTCAGTGCAGAGGTCCTGGATCCAATCTCCAGCACTGGATAAAAAGAACTTAATGGCTTAAGCATTCAGTAAAAACACCAGAAAAAATTAGCCCTATAAAATTAGCTACTTTAGGCCAATCCTAAAAAATTTGAATGAGTCTTAAAGTGATCAAGCTGCTCTGTAAATAAACACATCAGGCACCTTCCCCCAATTCTGTACATTGTCTCTTCACTTGTTGCCTTTGTTGCACAGAAACTTTCTAATTTGATATGATCCATTTGTTGATTCTTGGTGCTATTTCTCATGTTATTGGGGTTTTGTTAAAAAACGTTCTTGACCCTGGTACCGGGAAAAAAAAATGTTCTTGAGCAATAAAAGCCTATGATCTCAAGGGTTTTACCTATTTTATTTTCCAGCAGACAAAGGGTTTCAATTAACACATTTAGATCTTCAACAATCCATTTTGATTTTTAGCTTACTAAATGGTAAAAAAAAAAAAAAAAAAAAAAAAAAAAAAAAAACAGATTCAGGCCAGGGAGATAGCTCAGTAGTACAAGTACCTGCTTGGTAAGCACAAGGTCCTGAGTTTGATTGCTAGTACAAAAAAAAGAAAAAAAGAAAAAGAAAAAGAAAAAGAAAAAGAGAAAAAGAAAAAGAGAAGAGATACAGATTCAGTCTTCTTCATGTGGATAGTCAGTTTTCCTAGAATGAGTTGTTAAAAGAGGCAGAAGCAGCAGCTCCTCCAGAGTAAGTTTTTGGCTCCTTTGTCAAATATTATATAGTTGAATGTGCCTAGACTTATTTCTAGATCCTTTTTTCCCCCCAATACCATGCAGTTTTTATCACTGTAGCTTTGTAGAGGAACTTGATGTCTATGCTTTTGATGCTTTCTGCCTTGCTCCTGTTGCCTAGGATTGCTTTTGCTATTCTAGATCTCTTCTAGTTCTATATGAATTTAGTATTGCTTTTTCTAGTTCTGTGAGGAATGCTGTTGGTGTTATGACTGGGAATAATATTACATTCATGTATCACTTTTAGAGGTATGTCTGTTTTTACTATATTGGTTCTGCCTATCCAGGAAAAGGCTGTCTGAATTTTCTTTTTCTTTTTTGGATGTTAAGAGCAGAATATATTTATTGGGGGAAAGAAAGCTCCTGTCCAAGAGAAGGACAGAAGGGGGGGCCAAGTGGGTTGTACCCGTCTGCATTTTCTGATATCCTCTTTTGATCTTTTTTCAGAGTACTGTAGCTTTCATTGTAGAGGTCTTTTCCTCCTTGGTTAGGTTAATTCCTAAGTATTTAATTTTTCTTGAAGCTATTAGGAAAGATGTCAGTTCCCTAATTACTTTTTCAGTGAGTTTATTATTGGTACACAGGAATGCTATTGATTTTTATGTCTTGATTTTTGTATCTGGCTGTCCTACTGAATTTGGTTATGAATTCTAGGAGGTTTTTTGGTGGAATTTCTGTGTTGTACATTAGAGTATCATATCATCTTTGAATAATGATAATTTGGCTTCTTTCTTTCCTATACATATCTCTTCTATTTCTTTTTTTGCCTGATTGCTCTGGCTGACTTTTCAAGAACTGTATGGAGTAGGAATAGTGACAGCAGATGTTCCTGTCTTGTTCCTGATTTACAGGGAAATCAGCTTCTCTCCATTTAATATGTTGACCATTGATTTGTAATAAATGACTTTTATCAGATTGTTTCTCTTGTTTTTTTCAGCTTCAAGGTACTGCAGCATGCTGATTGAAGAAGGAGGACTACAACATTTATACAACATCAAAGAACATGAACAGACCGATCCCCATGTCCAACAGATTGCAGTGGCCATTCTGGACAGCTTAGAAAAACATATCATGTGCCATGGGAGGCCACCTCCCTGTAAGAAGCAGCCCCAAGCTAGACTAAATTGATAGTCATAGGTGATTGGATAATTGAGTCACCAGGATCCTTTTTGTGATTGGTCCACTTAGACTATCTTAAGGTCAGTTTGGGATTAATAATGTACAGTACTGCCCATGTGAACAGTCTAATTTGTCTTGTGATTTTTAACCTAATATGAGGCAAGAAAGGTTTCTTTATCATTCCCTTTTAGGAAATTTTCACATCTTTTAGTGTTTGAATTTATCTGTGCTTGAGATTCTACAGTTTTCTGATAAAAGTTTGCACGAACTCTTAGACCAGACTTTTCTGATCTCAAAGTCCCTTCCAATCAATTTGTGGCCTCCGATGGGTTATTACCCTGTTTCTGGCACTGTTTTAGTTGTGAAGTTTCTACTGCTATGTATAAAATGCCTTTACCCTCTGTATATCTCTTAGAAGACACCCTTCTTAGTGTGAAAGAAGAGAAACCATGTTTTCTCCCCATGGAAACCCTGTGGAACCTGGATGGCTGACAGAAATATATATTAGGAGGAAAAACAGTTGAGGAAGAATGGAGTTCAGGAATTGAGAATTGCTTTCATAGCATAGTTTCTAAAATGGGTCAGGTTGCCCTTCTGGAATCTGTCTCTTTGGAGGCAGTGGGCAGAACCTTGTTCTCTATTGTTTATGGCTAGAGATGTGGCCTGCTACTTCCTGTACAGATTGTGGGTTGTTCTCTAGAAATATTTCCCAGCATCACACCATTAACTATTATAGCACATTGTGTTAAAGGCTATCTGATTCTGTCATAGTATTGTGAAAATGTAAATTTTTTAAAAAATCGTCTCTAGTTAAAAGTAGCTATTCTTTTCCTACAAAGCCATTTTTGTTCAGTGGGATAGACACTACTCATGGTATTAACCTGCTTAGTCAAATTACAATTGACAACAGTAAAGTTTGCACAAAAAATTAAATTTGGGTTGGAGGTGTAACTCAAGAGGTTGAGTGTATCTTAGCATGTAAAGCCCTGAGTTCAATACCCAGCACCAAAAAAAAAAAAAAAAAAAAAAAAAAAAAAGAAAGAAAGAAAAAAATGAAGAAAAGCTAAATTTTTTCCAATTATGTATCTCTTAATTTGTTCATGTTGTAAAAAGATGTCCACATCTTACTGCCAAACATGTAAAAGAAGATAAAACTATTGTTAAATGATTAAATGTAATGATTCTAGTTACAGTGGATAAAAGGAAATATTTTTGATGAATTATTTTTTAGACAGTTGCCTTTCCTTTAAGATACTTGATACAGTATAGTAAAAAAAAAATCATTATATCAATAATTGCTTGAGAGGCAGCAAATCTCCAAGAAATTTAATTTCCATTTAAAATTTATTTTATTGATAAGGTTAATCTGCAATCTCCGATGATTGCATTTTTTCATAGCCAAAATAGTTTCAGTAGAGATTTTACATGGGATGATGAGATGATAATGGTTCTTTCGAAGCATGTCAGAATTGGTGATCAGAAGTTCCTTCATAAAACAGCTGGAGTATTAGTGCACTAATAGCATTTTTGACATTTACTCCATACTACTGTTACAATAAATGGACTCGAAGTTTTTAGTATTCCTTTATGAGGATGAAAACTGAATTAAACTAAAAGAAAGTAGATTTGTGAAACTATGAAAGCTGTATTAAATTATGGATTAATTCTGGCTTCGTTGGCATAAGCAATTTTTATAAGATGCATTTTCACAGATTCAGTTTATTTCAGAGGCAAAACAAAATTCTTTCAAAAGTTTTTAAAAATGTATTTGCCTTTTTTCCCATTTGAATGTCTAGGGCAAAATTCAGAAAATAGGATGGTCTACAATAGCTTGAAAGTTGCTTGTGAGGTTGGCCATTTTCACGTTTTTTTAGTACAGTTAAGGGAAAGTCTATTTGAGAAGTTTGGCTTCAAGTTTTTATTTTATACTATTCAAGACAAAAATATATGTTGTCTACTGCTAGATTCTTGCCTTCAAAATATTTTTCATTTGTTTTGGTTTTTGAGACAGGTTCTCACTTTGTAGCTCAGGCAGGCCTCAAATTCAGGGTGATCCTCCTGCCTCTGCCTCTCAAATGCTGGGATTACAGACATCACCATGTTTGGCAAAGTTGTTTTTAGAAATGACTAAAAATATACAGAAAACAGCAGACATGCACTTTATTTGGACTAAGTTCTTGATAGATGAAAACTCAAAAATGTTTAAATTTACTACTTTGAGCATCAGTAGCAGCCAGATACTTCTGAGTCTTAAAAGCAAAATAATTGATCATATCCCAAATATGTAAGTTTTAGTGCCTTTGTGGTTGGGATGGTTTTTAAAATTATGTGCATAATTAAGGAACAGAATTATCTGTAAGGTCTTGAATTTGGCTGAAATATAGTGGATGAATATATTAAGATTATGAGGTATAACTGCTGTCTCTACAGTTAGAATCTATTCTAATTCTTGAAATCGTAAACTGGAGTGTAACATACTGGGTGCCTTCAAAGGAGACCTTTCAGTGATGTAGAGGTGCCAAACAGGTAAGGCACTCATTGCTCGCATCATTGGTATACTCAGATATTTAGATATTATTGAAAATAAAAAATAATCCCTAAGCAACAGCAAGTTACGGATATATTAAGAAATGGATATACAAGGAAGGAAGGAAAGAAGAAAAGAAAGGAAAGGAAAGGAAAGGAAAGGAAAGGAAAGGAAAGGAAAGGAAAGGAAAGGAAAGGGAAAGGGAAAGAGAAAGAGAAAGACTGACAGGCTGGCCAGGCCAGTTGGCACA
Source organism: Octodon degus (assembly GCF_000260255.1). NCBI lineage: Eukaryota > Metazoa > Chordata > Mammalia > Rodentia > Octodontidae > Octodon > Octodon degus. Next base: position 1,084,610 of record NW_004524683.1, on the reverse strand, counting down.
TGCCTGTAATTCCAGCACATGGGAGGCTGAAGCAGGAGGACTGCTGTGAGCTTGAGGCTGGTCTGGGCTACGTAGTGAGTTCACAGCCAGCCTGGACTACAGAGTAAGACCTTGTCTCAAAAGAACAAAAAACAAAACAAACAAAGGCATCTTTATTGTTTGCAGCAAGTTTTGCTATGGCCTCTGTACTCTAAAATTTTAACTATTGTTTTCTTTAGGGTTGAGAGTTTAGTTTAGCTCGGTGCCAAGGCCCAGGTTCAATCCCTAGCACCAAAAAGGAAAGAAAAAAATGTTGTGGGGGGCCGGGGAGGTGGCTCAGTGGAATAAGCGCTTTCCTGGGAAGCGCAAGGGCCTGGGTTCAATCCCTGGTTCCGCCAAAAAAAAAAGTTGTGGGTTTTTTTCCCTTTCTTTTCTTTTTGCAGTTAAAAAACAAAGCATATCAAGTATTAAGTGGGGTTAATTGACCCTTTAGCCAAGGACATAGTTGGCCTTTTCTGCTTTTTGAGATATGATCTTGTTATGTTTCATACTGGCCTTAAACTTGCTGTGCAGCACAGGCTGACTTTGAATCATGATCCTCCAGCCTCAGCCTTCCTGAGTGCTGAGGTTACATTACCTCCCCCACCATGTCCATCTTTTTTAGTGGCAGATTTTTTTCTCCTGTCAGATAACCTGGGGGGATTATACTCAGGGTCTTTGCACAGACCTATACCCTTAGCCCTTTTTCTTCTTCTACTTCTATTTTTTTCACCTTAGCTCTTTTCCAAGATTTATTTTTATTTTGAGACAGGGTCTTGCTATGTCACGAAGTTGCCCATCCACGATCTTTGTGCCTCAGCTGTCTATAGTGGCTGATACATCAGCACACCCAGCTTTTCCTAGTTGAAGATTGTTAAAAACTGTATCAGACCCACAGTTCTGCATCAATATTTCTGCTTGTTACTTAAGGCCAGGAATGCAGTTCAGTAACACTAATAAACTTCAGGGGGAGTGTGATCGGTATAACACTGCTAGGGAAATTTGCCTTCATAGTGTCTTTTATTTGTAAACTTTCAAAGAATTAAATATTCTTTTATTTTATTTTTTATTTTTTTTTTGCGGAACTGGGGATTGAACTCAGACCCTTGCGCTTCCTAGGGAAGCGCTTATTCTACTGAGCCATCTCCCTGGCCCAAAATATTCATGTTTAAGGCCATGAATCTTATATATGCGGTTTAGGAAGTTGCTCATACAAGTCTTTTTGTGCTGGCCCCTTTTCTCCCTAGCCACTTTAACTTTTAATTTGGTTATACTTTCAATCATGCCCTCTGTCAAGATAACAGTGGAGGGGCTGGTGAGATGGCTCAGTGGTCTAAAGCACCTACTAAGAACAAGCTTAGCAAAGCACAGGGACTGCGGTTCAATCCCCCAGCACCACATGCCAGCCAGCCCCGCCCCCTGGTGGGCTGAGCTGGCCACACACACATACACACAAATAAATAAATAAATTTACAAAAAAAAAAAAAAGAATTTAAAAAGATAACAGTGGGGAGATGGCTCAGTGGAATAAGTGCTTCCCTGGCAAGCACAAGGGCTTGAGTTCAATCCCTGGTTCCGCCAAAAAAAAAAAAAAAAAAAAAAAAAATGGATAACAGTAGGTTATCCACTATCACCTTTGAGCACATTTTAATGAAAGTGCTTTATGTGGTAAATTAATGAACTATAAATTTGATTTAGTGTTTTAAAATGCACTATCTGCACCCTCCAAAAGAAAATAAAGTCAAATGCAAATTAGCCCTATGTGGAACTATGTACAGCAGTACCCAGGGTGAACGGAGGTAGCAAAAGCTTAGTTTTGTGGATAATGAGATGTTTTTCTCCTGCTCCTTGAGTATGTTTATATTATTGGCTCCTGTACAGCTTTAATCATGATGTAAAGCAGTATTACTAACCTGAAGGTACGAGTTAAAGGTAGTGTCACACTCTTACTGATACGGCCTTTTCCCATTATCTGTATTCTTTTGGGACCTTTGTATGGGAGGGGCTGCAGAACCCTGTATTTCCCTCTTAAATCCAATTTTAGATGGGGTTGTGTATATTAGATGTTTAGTTTTTTGTTGACACATTTTAAAATTGTTAATTTAACAAAGTGTTTACTTTGGAAATAATGCGAAACTAATCTTTTGTCTAGTGATGAGAATAGCAGTATGATTGGAAAATTTGCTGATTGGGCTTTAAATGAGTGATTGCTTTATCTTCTTTAGTTTTTTCACAGACTTTGCATGATATAGTGCTTTGGTCTCCAAAGCTTAAAGTAAGACACTACGTTAATTGGTAGCAGAACAGCTTTTTAGTCTGTTTCCCACCACACACACTTTTTATATAAATTATGCAACTATAAACACTGTGTTTCATTATTCTGAATGAAATACAACCTCTTTTAAACAGTGTAGCCTAAATTTATAGCCAGGCAAGTGACCATTAAGAATAATCTCTCCAGGGGCTGGGGAGATGGCTCAGTGGAATAAACGCTTCCCTGGCAAGCACAAGGACCTGAGTTCAATCCCCAGTTCCACAAAAAAAAAAAAAAAAAAAAAAATTATCTCTCCATATCAGGCATAGGGGTAGACTCCTGCAATCCCAGCATTCAGGAAGTTGAGGCAGGAGGATTTATCTTGAGTTGGAGGCCAGTCTTGGCTACATAGCAAGTTCAAGGCCAGCCTGAACTACACAGCAAGGCCCTTTCTTAAAAAATAAAATAAAAATTAAAATAAAGGATAGTTTATTTTAGTTTGAGGTAGGATGGTTACAGCTTTGAGGCTAGTGTGTTATGTTCAGTTTTGTGAGACCCTATCTCAAAAATAAAAATGGTAGGAGATGTAGCTCAGTGCCCCCTGGGTTCCATTCCCCAGTAATTCCCCCTTCCTCCAAAGTTCAGAGCTGGGCTGCTGGCATTTTCCTGTAGTCTATAGTCCCAGTTGCTCTGGGTAGCTGAGACCAGCCTAGGCAACATAACAAGAGTCTGTCTCAAAACAAAAAACAAACAAAAAATTAAAAATCTAAATTTATCAAAATTATTTTTAATTTTTGGATACCAGGGATCAAACTCAGGACCTTGTGCTTGCCAGGGAGGCACTTATGCCACTGAGCTATCTCCCTGGCCCCAGATTTATTTTATGAGACATCATATATCTAGTTTACCAATAATGGGTGCTTAATACGGGGTTTACTTTGAGGAAAAATTTAAATTGGTTCTCTTAAACTTATTTTAATCAGCTTTAACGTAAGAAATTACTTTAGCTACTGAAAGCTAAGGACACTTTCATAAAAGGCAATCTCTGAGAGCATTTTTCCCACCCAAAACAAGGTATGGTATGTCAAGATTTATACTCTAACTGCAAGTATAAAAAAATTTAAATCTCTTACTTTTGTAGGATTCTCTCTATAAAATTCTGAGTGGTGAGTGTGAGAAAAACAATCTTTTGCTTAAATTCTAATGAAAGAGTTGAATGCCTTTCAAAACACTATGAAAAGTTCATTGGAAAGTGTAATGGATACACTTCAAGACTCTCAGTTACCTGGACAGAAAGCACTGTTCTATGGGCCAGATAATGGGAGTATTCTGTACCTGAATCATGCTATATTTTAAATCAGGACATCACTTAAGTATTAATGTTGTGTGTACAAAATTTTGTTTTGGAATTTTTTTGGGTTTTGCCTAAATAAATGGTATAAATTTTATGAAAAGTGTCTTGTTTATTTTTATTCCAGACATTTGCTTTATTTTGGGGGGGGGGGATTGAACTCAGGCCTTTGCGCTTGCCAGGGAAGTGCTTATTCCATTAAGCCATCTCCCCGGGCCCATACGTTTGCTTTAAAGCTTAGTATTAATGTAAACTTCAGTTTGCTTAATGGTCGCCTTGCAACAACTGCTTTCTGAAAAAGGGTGCAGTTTTCCTGGACAAGTTTGTAGTATCGTGACAGCATTCATTCATTTCATTAAGTACTTGTAGGTGCCATGAAATTGTTGGAACTTATTTAATTTATAAATCCTTCAGGGAATTTAACGAAAAAGAATAGATATTCAGTGAGCAGATAAATATTAGCCAATAGACCAGTCCATAGTGACCATTAGAGGCCCAGAGACCATATCTAATCCAGATTGTGCATTTTGGAGGTAGTTTTAAGAGTTCCGGTAAAGGGGTGGGGAGATAGCTCAGTGGCATAAGTGCCTGACTGGCAATCACAAGGTCCTGAGTTCATTCCTGGTACAAAAAAAAAAAAAAGTTCTTGCAGAAAATGGTATGTAGGGGCCCCGGGGAGATGGCTCAGTGGAATAAGCACTTCTCTGGCAAGCACAAGGGCCTGAGTTCAATCCCCACTTCCACCAAAAAAACCCAAACAACAAAACAAAAGCAAGAGAAAATGATATGTAGTTTGATGCTCATTCACACAATTAGAGATAATTAACTGGAATAATATATATTATCTGAGCGCATTTAGTGAAAAAGATTGCTCTCCCCAAAGTACTAGTGATTTTTAGATCTTGAACTTTAATTTTGCAGCTAGACAAAATAGGCAAGATGAGTGCTTACATCACAGCAATTCAGTGACAGACCACACTACAATTCTTAGCTCCAACTTTCTTTCCACACAACAGGCCCCACCCCAACATTTTCTAGCCCAGTAGCCTGAGATTTCTTAGATCTTAGGTAGTATATGATTAAGCTTCTGGAAAGAATGAACAGCAGCATCACTGTGGAGACAATAGAGACCTATTAATAAAGGGTCACTAAAGCTGGGCATGCCAGGCATGGTGGCACACACTTGTAATCCCAGCATTCAGGAGGCAGAGGCAGGAGGATCCCTGCAAGTTCCAGGCCAGTCTGGGCTACACAGTCCAGTTCAGTCTCAATTACACAGCAAGACCCTGTTTCAGAAAAACAAAAACAACAACGACTGGGCACCGTGGCTCAGGCCTGTAAAACCAGAACTTGGTGGGTGTCCAGCCGAAGTGAGCACTATCCCATTAACTGGGGAGGCTGAGGCAGAAGCTTTCTAAGCTCAGAGCCACAGAACGACTGGCCTTGACTGCATAGGGAGACCCTGTCCCCAAAACCAATATCAAGGCACTACAAAAATACTCTATTAAATGTGTTAGAGTTTCTGTAAGGTTTCTAAATATAATTTTATAATTATTTTTCTTAATTTTATATTGCCTATAAAGCTCTTAATGTAGTGTTATTATAGACAATACATATTGCTTCTCAGTCTTTGGCTAAGATCAAGTGTAGTATGGACCTGAGGGATCCATAATACATAAAGAAGATAAATTTGTTTCTCTTTTATTTTTCTTTTTGTCTCTTTGAGGCAGGGTCTCACTATCCAATTCAGGCTGGCCTTGAATTCACTTTGTAGCCCAGGCTGGCTTTGAACTTGGAACAATTCCATCTCAGCCATCTGGAGAGCTGGGGATTATAGGTGTGCACCACCACACTCGCTAAAGAAAAAATTCTTTGGCAAATACTTAACTGGACAATTTGTTGAGCTGTGTTACAACATCACTTAAAAAAAAAAAAAAAAAGACAAAAGGGCTGGTGGGTAAAGCCCTCTGTGAGGCTTCAGTTTAGCTTGCCCTAGGCCGTGTTCAAAGCCCAGCCCCCCTCCAAAAAAAGGGCTTCCTTCATTCCTTCTACCACGGGAAGTTTTTGTTATGTTGATGGATTTAAGTGTTTCCTAGAGAATGTTTTCCGGTCTTCTCCTTTACATTTCTTATCTGCTATCCTCAATATGCATCATAAAAGTCCAATGGCCTGCTCTAAACTGCAAATAGGAGAAAAGTGTAAGTGCTGCTCAGTTTAATCATGTTAAATCCCAGAACTCTTGGTAAACTGAAGGAGAAAGATTGAAAGTTCAAAGCCATCCTACGCAACAGAGCTGCTTAGCAAGAGCCTCTTAAAGAAAAAAAAAAAAAAACAAAAAAAACTCGGGATGTAGCTCAGTGGGAAAGCCCGGGATACTACAAGGAAATAAGCAAATGCAATAATAGAGCCGAGGGGACAGATAAACTTTTCGGATTTGAAATCAATTTGCATCTTATTGTCAGGGGTCTATAATTTCAAATACCATTAGGTATTCCATAGATTCCAACGGTGACTTCGAATTCCAATGTTGCCTCAAAATACATTAAGGCAAGTCCTTTCTTTATATTTACTCAGTTAAACGTTGAAGCTAATCATTAGCTGTGCGTGGTGGCACACTGTAATTCCAGCACTCTGGGAGGGCAGCAACTTCCAGGCCAGCCTGTGCCATTGAGAGACTGTCTTAAAAA
>NW_004524683.1:1077405-1078200 GCF_000260255.1 Octodon degus | reverse complement strand
AAAAGAAAAAGAAAATACATACACACCCATATATCTCAAAGAGGACTGGTAGACAGGTATTCAAGTACCAGGTCCTGGGATGTACAAAGGCTGGAAGTCTGGGTAATGCGGAATCAGGAGGTCGAAAGAGGCTGGGGGAGCACACTCCTGCGATGTCAGCTACTCAGGAGGCTGAGGCGGAAAATCTAGAAATTAGAGGTCAGCAGGTCAATTCGAGGACAATTTGGCCAGATCCGGTTTGAGAATGAAGAAATAAAATGGGCCGCGTGAGGTCCTGCGCTCAATTTCCAGTCAGGAAATAAAAAACAACAGGTGTGGGGGGCGCGGTGGGGGGTGGAAAAGGAAGACGCGTTCTGGAAGCGTCTCAAACACAGCGTTCAATTCTGCAAGGCCCCTCAGCTAGTCCTCGGAAGCGCCGGCCGCCTGGACACCGCGCGGAGAGGCTCCGACCGCCCGAGTCCGAGGCGCTGGACACAGCAACGTCAGCGCGGGGCCCGGAGCGCCCGACGGGGCGGAGTCTGCGGCCGCCGGCCCAGGGCGCCTGCGCGCGTCTGTCAGGCGGGCGGGCGGTTCAAAAGCCCTGCGGGGCGAGCGGCGTGCGCGGCGGCCGGGCTTTGCGGACGAAGGCAGCCTGACCCTGTTCCGCCCGAACTGCCTTGTAGGGTCACCATGGTCTACTTCTTACACCCGTCGCAGGCGCCGCGGAACCTCGTGCCCCCCGACGCCCAGAGGGACGCCCAGGGCTGGCGCGTGGCGCAGGTGAGGGCGGGCGGCGGGCGGCGGGCGGCGGGCGGC
>NW_004524683.1:1063252-1077305 GCF_000260255.1 Octodon degus | reverse complement strand
GCTGGGCGCCGCGGGCTCTCCCTCCGGCCGGCTAACCTGGCGGTGCCGAATTGCCGCGGTTGGAACCCTCCGTGTGGCTTGCGGGCCCGGGTGCGGGCCGCGGAGGCGCCGCTCCACGCAGGTCCCTCCTCTCCCCGGGCGCGGCTGCGGAGCGCGGAGGCTGGGCGCCCGCGGGATGCGCGCTGCGCGTCTCCAGGGCGGCGGTGTCCCCGGTCCTCTGCGGCCTTGCGCGGCTTGCCTTACTGACGCAGGAGATGGAAGCCTTGAAGATGAGTTCATTGAATCTGGACCCCCCAGGTTCTGAGGCAGGACTCTGGTCAGCTGTCCTCAGGAACCATTTAAGAAATCCGGCTTAGTGGCGTAGGTCTGTAACCCCAGCACTGGGGGAGACTGAGCCAGGAGGATCACTGCGAGTTCGAGGCCAGCCTGGCCTGCATAGTGAGCACAAGGCCAGTGTGTTCTCCGCGATACCGTGTGTGTGTGTGTGTGTGTTGGATGGGGGCGTGGTGTCGCTGCCTGTAATCCCAGCACATGAGAGGATGAAGCTGGAGGATATGAGTTCGGGGCCAGCCTGAACTGCATAGTGAAACCCTGTCTTAAAAAAAAAAAAAAAAAAAAAAAAAAAATCGAGGGGCCTGGGAGATGGCTCAGTGGAATAAGCGCTTCCCTGGCAAACGCAAACGCCTGAGTTCAATTCCCGGTTCTGGAAAAAAAAAAAAAATCGAGGGGCTGGGAAGATGGCTCAGTAGAATAAGTGCTTGCGGAAGGGCCTGAGTTCAATCTCTGGTTCCGAAAAAAAAGAAAAAAGTCGAGTTTAGATTGATCCAAAATTAATAGAGAGGGAAGAGAGTATTCTGAACTCAGCTACCCCTTCACTCCACTCTCAGTCTGGAAATATGTTTTAAGGTTAAAACAAACTGCTGTTTTAAGTAGAAATACATAAAATTGACTTTTGTGTTTTGACTTTATATCCACCAGGCTTGCTAAAGTTTTCTTATTTTCTCTACTTTTTGTCAGTGTTCAGTTTTCTATAGTCATGTCATCTGCAAGTAAAGCAGTTCTTTTTAACCTTTTGTCTTTTTGAGATAGAGTTCCACTGTGCAGTTTAGGCTGGCCTTGAACTAGCAGCAATCCTCCTGCCTCAGCCCCAGCTCCTGCCTCGGGCTACTTGGGAATACAGGCAGCTGCCACCATGCTAGGCTCCAGTCTGTACTTGTGTACTTATTAAAATTTACTTTTTTTTTTTTTGGTGGAACTGGGAATTGAGCTCAGGCCCTTGCACTTACCAGGCAAGTGCTTATTCTACTGAGCCATCTCCCTGGCCCCAGGAAGTTTTATTCTACTCCTGGTTTGCTAAGAGTTCAAAATCATGAACAGACATTATTAAATGTTTTCAAATGCTCTTTTTTCTTTTTTTTTTTTGGGGGGGTGCGGAACAGGGGATTGAACTCGGGCACTTTCGCCTGCCAGGGAAGCGCTTATTCTACTGAGCCATCTCCCTGGCAATTATTTATAATAAAGAATAATAAAGATGATACTTTGATTTTGAATTACATTAATTGTGAATTTAATTTTATATTCCAGGAATAGACCCCATTTTGCCGTCATATGTCATGTATTGTTGTATAGCACAGGATTCTGTTTACTAATTGTCTTTTTCTTTTTTGTGGCTGTGGCATTGATGATTGAATCTAGTAATGTACCACTGGGCTACATCTCCAGCAGTTTTTTTTTTTTTTTTTTGTCTTTATTTTTGTTTTTGAGACAGGGCCTTGTCATTGTCTCATTTCAGCCTTCAGCGAAGAGGATTATAGGCATGCACCATACTTAGAAATTTTTTATTTTTAAGTTGGTCTGCAACTCCTTTACTTTCTTTTCCTTTGCTTTCCTTTTTCTTTCTTTCTTTTTCTTTTTTTTTTTTTTTTTCTTGAGACAGGGTTTTGCTATGCAGTTCAGGCTGTCCTTGAACTCACTTTGTAGCACAGGCTGGTTTTGAACTGATCCTTCTGCCTCAGCAGAGTGCTGGCGTGCACCCCTCCACCCTTCATTGAGTTTTGTTTATAAATTTTATTGAAGTTTTCAATGTTATCCTTTATCCAAACTGGAGGATTTTGATGTTTACTTCTAAAAATAATATGTAGTTTTTTCCTAGAATTAATGTTAACTGTAGAAAGCTTCCTAGGACACAGGACCAAAGTGCCATTGCTTCCTTGGATATAGGTACATTCAGGGTTACCTACTATACGAATCACATTTTTAAAGGGAGAACATTGGTGGGCACACCTGCTTATTTACTTTGGTACTTTTTTTGTGTGTGTGGTGGCTCAGCCCGCCTTGGGGGTGAATCTGGCGCAATGACTAACCACATTCCATGATTTTGTCCAAGCTTGCCTAAGCAGGTGCCTTAGTCTGCTGAGCTATCTCACTGGTCCAAGAGAAGCAATTTAAAAAAAAATGTTCATAAATGCTTTTCGTTTAAAATTTTTTTTCATTGGACTAAAGTGCCTGCTTAGACAGAACACAGGGGCTGGGGTTCCATCCCCGATGTGCCGCACCCACCCTGCTACTGAGGTAGTGATTGAGACTGGACACAGTGGTGCACACCTATAATCTCAGAGCTTGGGAGGCTAAAACAGGAGAATGACTATGAGTCTAATCTCGTAGTGAGATCCTGTAGACTGTGTCCTAAATACTTTTTAAAAAAGAAATTTTTTTTTTCTTTTGGTATCAGAAATTGAACTCAGAATCTTCGGCTTGCCAGACAGGTGCTTGTGCCAATGAGCTATATCCCTGGCCCTCATGTTTTTCTTTTTTAAAAAAAATTAATTTATTTATTTATTTATGTGTGTGTGTGTGTGTGTGTGTGTGGCCAGCTCAGCCCACCAGGGGGTGGGGCTGGCTGGCATGTGGTGCTGGGGGATTGAACTGCGGTCCCTGTGCTTTGCTAAGCTTGTTCTAAGTAGGTGCTTTAGTCCACTGAGCCATCTCACCAGCCCCTTTCTTTTTTTATTAGTTTACATTTTCAATATATGATAAATACATTGGTTGTGCGGAATGTACATGTCACATCTTGATCTTTTTACCTGGAGAACTTGTTTCTGTTGAGACCACTGGTGGCTATGATAGTTGTCTATATTTCTTTTTCTGCAGAGTGACAGACTTTATCAATTGTACAGTCAAATAGATACCGTTTAAGCATATTACACTAACTGCTTGAAAAAAATTATTTTCAACCAGGTGTGGTAGCTCATGCTGTAATCCAGTACACAAGAGGCTGAGGCACAAGGATAAAATAGTAATTGGTTTAACAGTCTTGTGTCTGGAAAGGCAGCAAAAGCCACCTGTTCCAAAATTTGAGCGCTGATTCAGGCTGCCTGTAAGATACATCCTATCCCTGGGGCTGGTGAGATGGCTCAGTAGAATAAGTGCTTCCCTGACAAGCACAAGGGACTGAGTTCAATCGCCGGTTCTGCAAAAAAAAAAAAAAAAAAAAGATACATCCTATCCCTGGTCAGTCACAAAGGTGGAACTTGATGAATTCTATAGAGTAAAAAGCAAGCTCATGCAAAAAACAAGCTCATCTATCAACACATGCTCTTGGGACTGCAAAACTAGAAAAGCGGGCCAGGGAGATAGCTCAGTGGAATAAGCACTTCCCTGGCAAGCACTAGGGCCTGAGTTCAATATCCGGTTCTGCAAAAAAACCCTAAACAAACAAACTAGAAAAGCATAATCAGGAATTTGGGACTGGCTTGTTTTAAAAAGAGGGCATATATTCCCTTAGGCAGTACCAATGATAAAATAGCCCATCATGAAGTTGTATAGAGATGATTCTGGTTTACGTTTTAAGTCTTTTTTTTTTTTTTTGGCGGAACTGGGGATTGAACTCAGGCCCTTGCTCTTGCCAGGCAGGTGCTTATTCTACTGAGTCATCTCCCAGCCCCGTGGTGCATCATTCTGTAATGCTGTTCTTCATTTGTTTCCAATATTAGTAATTTTGTGTTTTTCTCCTCCCTCTCTCTTGATCATCTTACTTGTCCTTGCATTGCTATGATAATAGCATTAAAATTGATTTTTTAAGGGCCAGGGAGATGGCTCAGTGGAATAAGCACTTCCCTGGCAAGTGCAATGGTCTGAGTTCAATCCCAGGTTCCGCAAAAACAAACAAAAAACCCAACAAAATAAAATTGATTTTTTTCCTTACTGAGGATTGAAGCCAAAGCACTTTTCCCACTACGTTACATTCCCAGTCCATTTTTGTTTTGAGAGTCTTGCTAAGTTACCTAGGCTGGGCTCTGACTTGAGATCCCCCTGATTGAGCTTCCCAGAATTCTTGGATTACAGTTGGGTACCTTGATGCCTGGCTAAGTTACATCTTTCAAAGAAAGGACATTTTTCATCATAAATGTTGTGCATGGTTTCTGTTCATGTCTTTTTTTTATCTTGGCAGAACCAGGGATTGAACTCAAGCCCTTGTGCTTGCCAGGGAAGCACTTATTTCAATGAGCCATCTCCCCGGCCCCCTGTTCATGTCTTTATAATCACCTATATATTTGGTATTTGTTTTTATCACTTTAAGGATAATTTTTATACCTTTCTATTTTATAAGATAAACATTTGCATTGTGCATTTTCTGTAACAGTGATATGTTCAAAATATTTTCTTCTTGGGTTAGGCAGACAAGTGCTGTACTACTGAACCACACATCTGCAATCTTTTTTTTTTTTTTTTTTTTTTTTTAATGTATTTGGTATGGGGTTTCACTATGCAGCTCAGACTTGTAGTGATACTCCTGTTTTCAGCCTCCCCAGTACTGGGATTACAGGTGTGCCCCACCACGGCCATACTTGGTGGCTGACTCAGTGCATCCGGTGGTGGAGCCGGCACGGCATGTGGTACCAGGGGTCAAACTCCAGTCCCTGTGCTTGCCAAAGCAGGTGCTTAGTCTATTGAGTTACTCACCAGCCCTCCCATCTTGCAGTCTTAACCCATGCATGGCTTATTGAGAAGTGTATTCTTTATATACTTATTTTTGCCCAATGGTTCTCTTCTCTTTTCCCTTTCTATGATACTGAGGCTAAAACCTGAATTTCATATGACTCCATTTCCTGCAGAACCTAGGGGCTGGGGTGACAGCTTAGTGATCTTAAGTGCCTGCTTGGCAAGTGCAAAGGACCTGGGTTCTATTGCCAGTACCACATGCCGTGCTGCCCCAGAACCCCAGGCATGGTGGCCATGCATACCTGTAATCCCAGCACTGAGAAGGCTGAGACAGGAGCATCACTGTAAGTCTTGAGCTGCATGGCGATACTACCACAAAAACCAAAAAAAAAAAAAAAAAACAACAAACAGTGGTCCTAATCTTGTATCTAGCAACAGAGTGCTCCTTAAGTGAGTACTTGTCCATGTAGCTCCTAGTACATTGTATTGTCAGTGATTTGAGACCATGAGTTCTTCACAGAAGCCACAATCGAGTGCAGGCTGGGCTTCCCAAAGTTTCTATTGAATCAGTAGTTTAATGCAGATTGAGGAGATGGGTGGCCACAAAATGGCTGGCAGTTAAGAATGATGGGTCACATAATTTTTTTTTTTTTTGCGGAACCAGGGATTGAACTCAGGCCCTTGTACTTGCCAGGTATGTGCTTATTGTACTGAGCCATCTCCCCGGCCCCCGGGTCATATAAAATTGATCAAAAAATTTTGGGCACCAAAATTCAGAAAAAATATTTTAAATTTATTATTTATTTTTAAATCTTTTTATTTATTTGGTACAGGGTCTTGCTGTGCAGCTTGGACTATTAGTAATCCTGTCTCAGCCTCCCTAGCACTGGGATTACAAGTGTATGCAACTGCCTCATCCTCCTGACTAGCTGAGATTATTCAGCCTATTATTTATTTAGGTGTTTTAGACAAGATCTTGCTATGTAGACTAAGCTGGCCTTGAATTCAGGATTTTTTTCAAGATACTTCTGTCTCAACCTATCAAATGCAGAGATTCTAGCCATGTGCTACTGATAAATCAGCGGTATTTTGTTTTTGTAGTAATAGAGTTTGAACCTAGGGTAGCTCTACCACTGAGGTACATCTCCAACCCCTTTAATTTTTAATTTTGAGATAAGGTCTTGCTAAGTCTCCTAATTATCCAGACTGGGTTTGAATTTACAATCTGAGGGACTTAGGCTGAGGCAGGAGGATTGCAAGATGGAGCCCAGCCTGGCCAACTAGGTGAGATCTTGTTTCAAAATAAAAAGGAGTGAAGATATAGGTCATTGTAAAGACTGGGGTTTAATTCTCAGTACTACCAAAAGAGAGGTGAAAAAAGCTGCATTATAAAACACTATTTTAGAAGGCTTATAAATTTTGCCTTAATTCAAACAAAAGGAGTAAGATACTAGTGTATAGCTTCTTGAGAGAGCACAGGAAGTTTTGGCTTCAATCTCTAGCACCTAAAACAAACAAAACATGTATCTGAATCCATGTATTGGGGCCGGGGAGATGGCTCAGTAGGATAAGCGCTTGACCGGCAAACGCAAGGATCTGAGTTCAATCCCCAGTTCCGCAAAAAAAAAAAAAAAAAAAAAAGAATCCATGTATGATACTGCCATAATACTATCTGAGGTGTTAATTAGATAATTCAGGCAGGTTCTCCCTATGTAGTTCAGGCTTGCCTCAAACTTGGGATAATAGGGGCTGGTGAGATGGCTCAGTGGTCTAAAGCACCCACTTAGAACAAGCTAAGCAAAGCACAGGGACTGCGGTTCCATCCCCCAGCACCACATGCCAGCCCCGCCCCCTGGTGGGCTGAGCTCCCCCCCCACATAAATAAATAAATAAATAAAATAAAAAATAAAAAAAACAACTTGGGATAAGTGCTTGGAGTGTAGCCTGAAAAGAATGATCCATGCCTGATAGAACTGAAAGCTAGGAAGGCCAACTTCCAAGAGGCCTGGGTTTGTCCAGGGCTTTGTGGCAGAATCATCCTGTGTTGTCTGTATGCTGGAGAACTGAACTCAGGTAGGGTGTGATGGCACACATCTCTAATCCCAGGATTTGGGAGGCTGAGGCAGGCAGACACTGATTTTGAGGCCAGTCTGGATTATGTAGTGAAGCCTGTTTCAGAATGCACCAAAAGAGTAGAAGCAGAACTCTTACCCTTTCATAGTAACAAACTTTCAAAATGTTATTAATCCATTCCCAAGACCAGAGCCCTTGAGCCCTCTAAATAGCTCTTAAAGACCTCTGTCACAGCATTGGAGATTAAAGTTTGCAATACATCAGCTTTGAGGGACTTCCTCAAATCACAGCAAAAAGGAAAATGATTACAACATGCAGAATAAATTTGTTGGAGAGGAGCCAGGGAGATGGCTCAGTGGAATAAGCGCTTCTCTGGCAAGCACGAGGACCTGAGTTCAATCCCCGGTTCTCCCCCGCCCCCCAAAAAAAAAATTTGTTGGAGAAGTTTGGGTATGAAAAGGAATAATTGAAGGGGTCATGGGAACTGAGAGAGAGAGAGTTAGAATTTCTTTGGTTTGGTTGGGTTATGTTTTGCAGCTCTGGGATTTGACACCAGGGCATCAAGAATGGTAGGGTAGCACTCCAGTGACCCACATCTGCTGCCTATTTTTTTTTTCCTTCATTGATAACAGGATTGATACTAGCTGAGCTGCAGCAGTGCTGCAGATCAGGATTAAAAAGATTTTTTTGTGGTACTTGGGATGGAATGAAGGGCCTTGTGCATGCCAGGCAAGTGCTCTTCTCACTCTGCTTTATTCCCTCCCTTTGGAGGGAATTTAATGAGTTCCAAAGTCAGTGATGTGTTTGGTGTGGAACCCTCTGAGAAAGGAGGCAGACTGATGGTGTCTCATTCCCTCTTCCCCAGGACAGTGCTGTGCCTGGTGAGTGAGTGAGTGAGTGCTGCTCTGTCTTACATGAGAAAGGAGGCACATGTCTTTGTTTCTCCTCCCTGTTACTCTTCTAGAGCACCCTTGAGTGTATTTCCTTCTTACCCCCTGCAACAGAATAGTAGCTGAATAGATATATCTTCAGTGAATGCCCATGTGACCTCTGTTTAAGATGTCCCAAATGGGTTGAAATTGTGAGATTTATTGGTTTGATCTTCCACTGAGCTGTTAGCTCTACAAGGGAGAGAGTTCTGTTTCACCCATTCCTCAATGGTTGGTGGTTGGCACAGACTAGATGGTAAGTAAAGGATGGAAAATTTTTTTCCAAGGTAAAACTGATAAAGTGTTCCTTTAGTTAATGGTTGGGATAAGGTGGATTCATTATACGTAAGTCATTATTAGAATAGGAAGATCCATGTATGGCCTGACCTCTTTTATGTTTAGTCCAATGAAGTTTGAGGTTTGTTTTTTAGGAAGAGGCCTCACCGTATGCTTTGGTCAGTTCTTGCCTGAATGTCCTGATTGCTAATCTTGAGAAGTTGTGTCCTGAGAGACCTGATGGAACCCTGTGCCTTCCAGAACATTGGACTTTCCCACAAGAAGTCGCTGACCAGTTCCTTGAGATGCTGAGTTGGCAAGGTAATAAGGCTACTCAGTGGTCTACTCATATAACGATTGTTCTGCTTTTAATTTTTTTGTTTGTTTTTGTTTGTGGGTGTCAAATCCAGGGACTTTGCACAGAGCTTCATCATCAGCCTCTTTATTTCTTACGTTGAGATAAGATCTTGCTAAATTACTCAGGTTGGACTTGAATTTGTAATCTTTTTGTCTCACTGTCCCAGAATGCTGGGATTATAGCTGTGTGCCACCATGCCTGGCTTATTTTCTCCCTTCTATAGATTGTCTTTTTTTTTTTGTTTGTTTGTTCAGGAAATTGAATGCAGGGCCTTACACTTGCCAGGCAGGCACTGGTGCTGCAGAGCTCTATTCCTGGTCCCCAGATTGTCTTTTTTTTTTTTTTTTTTTTTTTTTACTTTTTTTTTCAGACCTGGGGATTGAAATCAGGCCCTTGCGCTTACCAGGCAAGCACTTAATCTACTGATCTATCTCCCCAGCCCTAAGATTGTCTTTTTATTCTGTTGCTTCTTTGTTTTTTGAGACAGGGTCTCTGCTATGTAGTTCTGGTCCTTGAATTCACTGTGTAGTCCAGGTTGGCCTGGCATTCATGAGTCAGTGATCCTCCTTCCTCAGCCTTTTGAGTGCTTTGTGTCATTATGCCCAGCCTCAGTTTATTTTGTTGAGCAGTTTTTTTATTTTTTTCATTTGCTGTAACTCCATTCACCTTTTTTTTTTGTTTTGTTTTGTTTTGTTTTGTTTTGTTTTTTGGCAGAACCGGCGATTGAACTCAGGCCCTTGCACTTGCCAGGGAAGCACTTATTCCACTGAGCCATCTCCCCGGCCCCAATTCACCTATTTTTACTGTTTCCTGTATTTTTGGAATCTTTTCTAAAAAATGCTTGCTCATTCAAGCATTTCCACTCTGTTGTTCTGAAGCAGGACTTAAAAAGTTGAGTTTCCCAATTTCCCCCTCCCTACATCTTTGTTCTAAAACAAATAAAAACAGTAACTTCTGTCACTGTAAGTAGTTTTACAACCTCTTTTTCCCATAGCATCTTGTTTGTTGTTAATGTTTGAGCAGGGCCAACAAGATACAAAACTGTCACATCTTGACAAACTGCCTTTGTTCTCCTTGCCTGTCCACAAATTCCAGTTTGTCCCCAACACCCTGCGAAAGACCAGCCTTCTTAGCAAGTGAATGAAAATAGGAGCTTCTCCTTTGTTCAGTGCTCAGCTGTGTTGGACAGAAATCCACTGAGCGAAGTGTACATCTCAAAAAACTGATCCAGGGGCCAGGGAAATGGCTCGGTAGAATAAGCGCTTGCCTGGCAAGCACAAGGACCTGAGTTCAAAACCCCGGTTCTACTAAAAAAAAACACCAAACTGATCCTGTGGTCTCTCTGCCTCTTTTGAATTCTGTTAACACTTCTAGTAGTTTTGTAGTCAACTCTCCATTTTGAATTGATTTTGTAACAGATGAGAACTGGTGGCAGGGGGGCTAGTTTCATTCTGCATGTAGATCTCCAATTTTCCTGTCAGTATTTTACCATCTTATTGGAAAGATTTATTTAATTCCACTGTTGTTTTTTGGGCCGGAGGGGTTATTTATTTATTTATTTTTTCGCGGAACCGGGGATTGAACTCAGACCCTTGCGCTTGCCAGTGAAGTGCTTATTCCACTGAACAATCTCTCCGGCCCCTATTTGTTTTGATATAGGATTTCATTGTGTAATCCAAGCCAGCCTTGAATTGACTAACTCAGGCTGGAAGCTGGCTTCCAACTGGCTATCCTTTTACCTCAGGTCCCCAGATTAGTCAGAAGACAATACTGTTTTGATCACTACAGCTTTGTAGTACTGTTATGACTCATGCTTTGTTGTTTTTGCTCAAAATGATTTTGGCTAATGAGCTTTTTTTATTTTATTTTATTTTTTGGCGGAACTGGGGATTGAACTCAGGCCCTTGCACTTGCGAGGGAAGTGCTTATTCCACTGAGCCATCTCCCCGGCCCTGTTTTTTGATTTTTGAATGAGTCTATGTGAGTTTGATTTTTTTTTTTTTTTCTCGTGGAACTGGGGATTGAACTCAGGCCCTTGAGCTTGCCAGGCAAGTGCTTATTCCACTGAACCATCTCCCCAGCCCCTGAATATTTTTTTTGACAAAGATCAACTTTTATTTTATTTTATTTTATTTTATTTATTTTTGCAACACCTGGGATTGAATTTAGGACCTTGCACTTTCTAGGCAGGTGCTTATGCTGTTGAGCTGTATCCCAAGCTCTTGACAAAGAACAACTTCAAATACACCATTAATAGTAATGATTAGAAATTATTGCATAGTGTTACACATTTATCATAAAACATTTTCTTTTTCTTCTTTTTTTTTTGTGGCGGAATTGGGGATTGAACTCAGGCCCTTGAGTTTGTCAGGGAAGTGCTTATTCCTCTGAGCCATCTCCCTGGCCTATAAAATATTTTCTGAAAGTAAAAGAATTATGTAAAAGACAACCCTTAAAATATGGATGGCTTTTACTACCTCAGTCTCGCTTTGTCTTTTTAGTACTTTTGTCCATTGTTTTCTCATTATCCCCTGCACTTTGGGCAGTACCTTTTCCCCTTTGGTTTTTATGTAAGTGACACACATGAAAAATAAAAGCATTCCATTGTACACTGTTGATTGTCATATCCTGTCATTTCCCCCGTAAGACACTTGGTGACATAAACTGTACGTAGGTTCATTGGGATCTATTGTAAACAACAGGTGAAGCTTCTCTTGCTTGGCCTTAGAGGGGTTCTTTTTCTTGGCTGACTTAGATTTGTAGCTGATCATCGCAGTTTTCAATCCCGTTTGTCATGTGACATAAATCAGTGCTTTCACTAGTTCTCTGTTGGTAGGGTCTTGAAGGTCTTTGTTTGGGTAGAATCCATTTTTGCCTTGTCTGATGTTCGCTTACTTTCAGCAGGATCTTGGGGACACTGAATGCAACTCTGTTTGTTTTGCTCGATTATCTACCAATTCGAGCATTTGTGTGACAATCTGAATTTTTTCATCTCCCAGTTCTTGGCTGTTTATCAGTGCTCTCTGGAGATGCTGCTATAGGCTTTTTTTCTAGTTTAAATCATCTTTCTTATATTTTCCATAGACATCATCAATTTCCTTTATTGTTTACAGCAAACTCTGACACTGATCCTGCTAAGCCCAACTAAGGCTACAGTCAGGAAAGGTCCTTCCCAGCCAGGCAGTGTGGTCCACTAAAGCCCCTTCAGAAAGGGATCAGCCATTTTCCAGGCCAGCAGGAGCTGCACACCTATGCCCCTCCTACCTTTTTTTTTTTTTTAAAGATCTATGAAAGATGTCATTATTTTGATAGTGTTTGTATTGCAACTGTATATCACTTTGGGTCATATGGAACTTTTAACAGCATTGATTTCTTCCAGTCCAGTCCATGAACATGGTGTGTGTCTCTGGGAGGATGGAATTGCTTCTGCTTCATTTCTTTCATTAGTATTTTATAGTTTACATTACCTCTTTGCTTAAATTTGTTCATAGGTTTTGTATTAATATCTGTTGTAAATGAAATTTCTTTCTTGATTTCTAGTTTAGATAATTCACAATGTATAAAAAGATACTGATTTTTTTTTTCTGTATTTAGGACAAGGTCTACAGGGTCTCACTACATACATCGGACTCAGTGATTCTCCTGTTTTCAGCCTCCCAAGTGGCGGGTACCACCATGCCCAGTCTCAGTTACCGTTTCAGTGTGCCCCGTGGGCAGGGCTGGCACAGCACCCTGGAGATCGAACCCTGGTCACTGTGCTCTGCCTAAGCAGGTGCTTTAGTCCGCTGAGCTATCAGGCTGGCCCCTAAGATACTGATTTTTTTTTTTTACATTTATTTATTTATTTGGGGGGGGGCAGCTCAGCCCACTAGGGGGCGGGGCTGGCTGGCAATGTTTTTTTTTTTTTTTTAGATCTTGCAAGTTTGATGAATTTATTTCTAGTGATTTTATTTTGGCAGTCTTTGGGATTTTCTGTATGTAAGGTCATGTCACTTGCAGTGACAATTTGACTTTCTCTTTTTACAGTTTAGGTGCTTTTCATTTCCTTCTCTTGCCTGGTTCTTTTTTTTTTTTTTTTCCAGAACTGGGGATTGAACTCACTTGCCAGGCAAGTGCTTATTCTACTGAGCCATTTCCCCAGCCCCTCTTGCCTGGTTCTTTTGGCTGTGACTTCTAACATAAGAATAGACACTTTTAGTCTAGACCTTGGAGGAAAAGCCTTCAGCTTTTCCCTAGTCAATGTTGTTAGCTGTTGGCTTATTAAATATTGCCTTTATTATGTTCAGATGTTCCTTCTATGCTTAATTTGTCTAGTTTGTTTGGGATAGGGTCTCACTAAGTAGTTCAGGTTGACCTTGAATTCAGTATGTTGCTTAGGCTGGCCTGGATCTGGGTTTGATCCTCCTGCCTGGGACATTCTTCAATGCTGGGATTATAGACATGTGCCAGTATATCCAGCTAGTTAAGAGTTTTTATCTAAAGGAATGTTGAATTTTACCAGGTGCCCTTTCTGTATCCTATCATTTTGTCTTTCATTCTGTTGATGTGTTACATTATGTTGATCAGTTTGCCTACATTGAGCCATCCTCACATTTATGGGATGAACCCCAGTTTGATCGTGGTGAATAATCTTTCTGATATGCTGTTGGGGGCCTGCCGGTTAGCTCAGTTGTTTAAGCGCCTGCTCATGCAAATGCATTCAGGTGCAGGATACTGTGGTTCGATCCCCACCTGCACCTGCCTTACCAGACCCGCCCTTAAGGTAGCCCGAGCCAGGAAAAAAAATAAAATTAAATTTAAAAAATCTAATATTCTACTGCATTTAGTATACTAATTCTTTTTTTTTATTTTATTTTTTAAATTTAGTCCAGGGTCTATAGGGTCTCACTACGTAGATCGGACTCATAGTGATTCTCCTGTTTTCAGCCTCCCAACTGCTGGGATTACAGGTGTGCACTACCATGCCCAGTCTCTATATGCTAATTCTGTTTTTTGCTTTTTTGTATAGTACTAGGGATTAAATCCATGGTGGCTTTCCACTGAGCTACTTTCCCACCCTTTTTAAAAATCTTTTGAGATGAGGTAGTGGTCTATACTTTTCTTTTGGTTGTGTTTTTGTCTGGTTTTGATATCAGTTTAATGCTGGTCTTGTAGAATGAGTTTCCTCCTTTTTCCTTTTTTCTCTTTTTTCCCCCTGCTCAGTACTGGCAGTTGAACCTAGGGATGCTCTACCAGTGAGCTATACCACAAGCCCTTTTTATTTTGAGATAGGGTCTTGCTAAATTGTCCAGATGGGCTTCAAACTTGTAATCTTCCTGCCTGAGCCTCCAAAGAAGCTGGGATTCATGATTTTCAATTTTATTAAATATAATTTAAGGGGGGGCTGGAGAGATGGCTCAGTGGTCTAAAGCACCTACTTGGAACAAGCTTGGCAAAGCACAGGGACCGCGGTTCGATCCTCCAGCACCACATGCCA
>NW_004524683.1:1052387-1062892 GCF_000260255.1 Octodon degus | reverse complement strand
CCTGGTTCCGCAAAAAAAAAAAAGTATTTTTATTCTTTAAGTGTGTAGTAGAACTTACCAGTGAAGCTGTCTCATCCTGGGTTGCTCTTCTTTTTATCTGTTGATGTTGGTTGGGAGTGAATCCATCCTTACTCCTTTTTTATTTATGTAGTATTCCCAAGAGTCAAACCCAGAACCTCACGCATGCCAAGCAAACGTGCTCCCTTTGAGCTCCCATTAAGCTATGTCTCTAGCCTTTGTTTGTTTGCTTGTTTTCCTTTTTTTTTTGTAGTTCTTGGAGTGTTTGTCTTGAGTGTTTTGAGAGCCTCATACTTCTGGGCTCAGACAGTTCTGTGTCATTCTCCTGAGTAGCTTGGATTCTAGACACATACCATTGTGACAGCCTGAAGACCCATTTTTCATCCTGGAGGTTATAATTATGCCTTCATGTGTGCTAAACATATATTCTACACTGAGGTATATCCTGTAGGGTTAGATTTGGGAGCCCGGCCCCTTAAAGATGTAGAAAGGAAATAGCTTTTGTATCTCAGCAAACAGTCAAAGCTGACATCCTGTAGTTTTGACACTCTTTTGTGTAGCTACACAATCTCACCTAAGGGCCTCTTTAGGTAGGTTACTTCGCCCCTCAACATGCCATATTAGCCTGCCAAACCTAGCACCCTTGCAACAAGTCCAATAACCAATTAAGCAGTGACCCTTGGCAGGACCCTTGAAAGGGGTGAAGACTAGGCCTGTAACACATAAAATAGAACTGCAGCCCCAAAGGTTAATGACCAAGATCCGGGTACCGCCACTCTTCTAGAGTGGCTTTGTACTGCTTCCTCTTGCAACACCTGTAATATAAAGTACTTTGGCATTGTACTGGTCTTCTCTGACTGCTCTTTATGTTGAAGGGACAGCCAGACCCAGTGAGGGTGAGTCTGGGGACCTCTAGACCCTAGACCTACTGGAAATAAGAATTACTAGCTTTGAACATCTTTTATTCAGTAAGCTTCTCTTTCTAATAATTTTGCAATAAATTTAATATATAAGTATTAAATATCTATGTGTTGCAGAACTGGCATGGCACTTGATGTTTGAGGAAAAAATGGCAAGAGGTTGAAGAAATAAATATAAAAGCAAGATCAGGTGGAGCCTTTTTTCTCTTGGGGAAGAAAACTGACTAAGGATTGCAGAGCCTTTATCGATATACTCAGGAGGTTAATGTCAGTTTCAGTCTCTTTACCTAGTAACCTGTTTGCAAGCTGAAATAGCTCGTTTACCTGACTGGAGGAGTTCCTACCTTCAGCTGCTTCCTACATCTATGTATTTGTATGCTTTTTTTTTTTTTTTTTTTTCTTTTCTGTATTTAGGACAGAGTGTACAAGGTTTCACTATGTAGATTGGATTTGATCCTCCTGTTTTTAGCCTCCCAAGCGCTGGGATTACAGGTCTGCACCACCATCCAGTTTCAGTCGCTGTCTCAGCGTGCCCCGAGGGCAGTGCAGGCACAGCATGCCAGGGATCAAAACCCGGCCAGCCACTGTGCTCTGCCTAAGCAGGTGCTTTAGTCTGCTGAACTATCAGGCCGACCCTGTATTTGTATGCTTTAAAAGAAACTGGTCGGGGCTGGTGAGATGGCTCAGTGGTCTAAAGCACTTACTTAGAACAAGCTTAGCAAAGCACAGGGACCGCAGTTCAATCCCCCAGCACCACATGCCAGCCAGCCCCGCCCCCTGGTGGGCTGAGCTGGCCACACACACACACACACACACACACACAAATAAAATAAATAAATAAAAAATTAAAAAAGAAAAAGAAACTGGTCACTTGTTCCATACAGTTTCACACATTCAGGTGGCTGCCATAGTTTAATTATGCTCTAGATTTTGACATGTTTCTCTGATCCCAGTATTTCCTATCACTTGGATGTTAGATATAAATGCTTAATCAGCAGGTCAATAATTTCTGACATTGCCAGTTAAACAGAAGACCCAATGCTATTATGGGCTACTGGACACTTTTAGAATATTTTGCTGAGTTTACACACCTATAATATTCAATAACGGAACTTAAAAAAAATGGGGTATAACTATGAATGTCCATTTTGTATCTGTGATTCAAAGTGGTTGGGATAGATATATAGTTGCATTCTCTTAATGAATAGAATGATTTTTTCTAATGGTGTTTGTAAATAGGATCACAAGTCTGCATCTTGTACAGCAAGTAACCACTAAGAAGAATATATGCAGTGTATTATTTGTTGAAACTGTACTTTCGATTTGATTTGAAACTGTCTTATTGCTATATGTTTATCAATAAAACTTTGAGAAGAAAAAATAAATGCTTAATGAGATTTTTTTTTTTTTTTTTTTTGTTTCCCTCCTTTTTTCTGTTTGATTTTTTTAATTTTTTATTTGAAGCAGTGTCTCACTACACAGTGCAGGCTGGCCTAAATCTCACAGTGATCTTCTTCCCTCAGCCTCTAAAGTGCTGGGATTACAGGTGTACAGCAGTACATTCAGCTTTCTATCCTTTCTTTAGGGATTTTATGAAGTCTGTCTGGTCAATTTTTGTGATTGTGATCATAGACCATTTTACATGCAAAGATTCACTAAGTACTGCGGTAGTTTTTTTGGAGAGGCTTGTCTTTCGCTTTTGTGTTTATTTTTGGTTTTGAGACTTGCACTGAGTTGCCTAGGCTGTTCTTCAAATTGCCATTCTCTGGCCAGTGAGATAGCTCATGGATTAAGTGCATGCTTAGGCAACCTCGGGACCGGGTTCGATCCCCAGTACCACATGCTGCTCTGGCCCTGCCCCTGGGCCTGCTGAATTGGCCACTGAGACAAGGCATGGTGGCACATGCCTATAATCCCAGCACTGGGGAGGCTGAAAACAGGAGGATCACTGTGAGTCCTAGCTGTATAGTGAGGCTCTCTACCAAATACATTAAAAAAATAAAATAAAGAAACTGCATTGCTGTCCTCTTGCCCTAGCTTCTAAGAGTGCTGGGACTACAGGCCAGCACACAGCATGTCCTTGTTCATTCCCATAAGGATCCTGGAGAGGGTAAGCTTTCGTAGTTAATACAAACTGGTACTGCTTCTTTTACAGGAAAGCTGACTGATAAGACAGCAAGCATTTTCCAGGGCAACCAAATGAACCTGAAGCTGGCCAATATCCAAAGAGTAAAAATCTCTGCCGCTGCCTTCATTAACTGCTTCTGCCATCATAAGCTCCTTGAAGTGGATGCTACTGGAGTAGACTCTGAGCTTTCAGTTCCAGACATCATACATGGACTCTGCAGCAGTAGCTGGATCCAGCAAAACCTCCGGTGTCTCCTCTTAGACTCAGCAAGTGTCCCTCTCAATTCAGGACTGTTGGCCTTTGGTCAGCTCGTCGGCCTTCGCACTTTAAATGTTTCCAATATTTGCTTTCATAGTGAAGATCTTGCTGATGTTTCTCAGTTACCAAGCCTGGAAAACTTGGATATCTCTAATACTCAGATAACTACCATCTCTGCACTCCTTACTTGTAAGGATCGACTCAAGTCTCTGACCATGCACTATCTGAAATGCCTAGCCATGACGAAATCACAGATTTTTGCAGTCATTAAAGAACTTAAATGTCTACGTCACCTTGATATTTCTGGTCACAAACAACTCTGTTCAGACATAGGTTTTTATTTGCTGCAGCAAAAAGATATCCTGCCTAATATTGTGTCCCTGGACATTTCTGGGAGCACTTACATCACTGATAGAGACGTAGAACATTTTATACGGAATCACCCTTCAATACAATTTGTGGGACTCTTGGCTACGGATGCTGGTTATTCTAATTTCTTCACTACAAAGCGAGGCTTAAAGGTTTGTTCTTACTAAGATAAGTTTCATTTGTTTAGAACATTATTATTTGATCCCGGGCCTGCCCTTGGGGTGCGCTGAGGCGGTGATTGAGACTGGGCGTGGTGTAGCATGCCTGTAATCCTAGCTCTTGAGACTATAAACAGGTGGATCACTGTGAGTCCAATCTAATAGTGAGACCCTGGACTCCCGTAGACCCTTCCCTAATGAAAAATGAAAAAAAAAAAAAAAAAGAACATTATTAAATTCTTGCTGTATACTGGAATCTGTCCTAGGTATTAAGAATTAATAAGAAATTTGTAAGTTAATAATTGTTATGCACTTACTGTGTGATACGTTGTGGGAATGTGACATTAGGATATACTGCCAGCCTCTACGTTTCCTAGTCTAGTCTGATTATACTGATTACACCCATGTACATACTGCCACGTGTGCCTCACTCCATGCTGTCCACACTGTTTGCTTTAACCCTCCAGTTTTTCTGATGAGGTAAAGAAGCAAAAGGTCTACTTAGAATCATGCAGCTAACTCTTAAATAGGGGACTGACATCTGTATGTTTTTATTATTGCTTTAATTTCTTTCTTTTTTTTTTTTTTTTGCGAAACCAGGGATTGAACTCAGGTCCTTGCACTTGCCAAGCAAGTGCTTATTCCACTGAGCTATCTCCCCGGCCCCCATCTATATATTTTTGTGACTCTAAAACTTGTGCTCTTTTCCTTTTATTAAGAGGTAAATACAAGAGGGGGCTTAGCTCAGTGAGAGCATTTTCTTGGCATGCGTGAGTCCTGAGTCTGCCACAGGAAGGGCTTGGGGAGCTGAATATAACTGACAAGCCAGATGATCAAGACCAGTATATGGCTAGTGCTGTGTTTTGGCCAAGGTATGACAAAACGGTAGGGGTTTTTTTTTGGTAGAACTGGGGATTGAACTCAGGCCCTTGCACTTACCAGGGAAGTGCTTACTCCACTGAGCCATCTCCCCATCCCTGACAAGATGGTTTTTTTTTTTGTTTGTTTGTTTGTTTGTTTGTTTGTTTTGTGGAACCAGGGATTGAACTCTGATCCTTGCATTTGCCAGTCAAGCGCTTATCCTACTGAGCCAACTCCCCGGCCCCAAGATGGTTTTTAAAAGAGTACTTAAAAATGTTTTGAAGTTGGGCTTGGTGCAGGCCTGTAATCCTGGCACTCAAGAGGCTGGTACAAGATAATCACTTCAAGTTCAAGGTCAGCCTTAGCTACATAGTGAATCCCTGCCTTAAAACAAACCATTTTGAAGCTGGGCGTGGTAGCACACACCTGTAACCCCAACACTTGGGAGGGTAAGACCAGGGGATGGTAAGTTCAAGGCTAGTCTGGGCTATGTTACACATGAGACCTGTCACAGTGAGCTACCCCTCCCTAATGTCTTAAAGGGTTAGGATGGAGCTCAGTAGTAGACTCTGATCCCTGATACTGTAAGAAAGAAAATAAAGAGTAAATCTGTTCCCTCTTGCCTTCCTGTCTTGCACTATAGTGTCTCTTTACATGGTCTGCATGTGACAGCTACATGGATTTTCCAAAGCTGAGAAGGCGTGCAAGTGCTATGTTTTTGAACATCCAGGCCTTGAGCTGAATAAACCCCTTTTCTTTGTATATGATTACTCAGCTTCAGGTGTTTTATAACAGCATTAATAAACCAAAGACAATATCTAAATGCATGCTGTTTCTTATACTCAAGTAAGAATGTGTGCTGGGCCTAGTGGCCTGTGCCTTTAATCCCAGCACTGGGGAGGCTGAGGCAGGAGGGTCCATGACTTTAAGGCCAGCCTGACCTACACAGTGAGTTCAAGACTAGCCTGAACTACATAGTGAGACATTTTCACAAAACCCAAACCAAAAGAATAGGCAATGTGGACTTGCTGCATTTAAAATGGATGGAAAGATTACCATTTGTAGCAAAAGCTAGAGGGTACTTTTATTTGCTAGGAAATAATGCATGATCCATTGATGGAATATAGCAAGAATCCCTTCTGGAAGCCCATAAAGAAGCAGACAAGGCAGAAGCTGCCCAGTCTTGGCACACCCTTTCTTTTTCAATGCTGACATCCACATGCTCACTTTCTTTTTGCGTGTGTGTGTGTGTGTGTGTGTGTGTGTGTGTGTGGCCAGCTCAGCCCACCAGGGGGCGGGGCTGGCTGGCATGTGGTGCTGGGGGATTGAACCGTGGTCCCTGTGCTTTGCTTAGCTTGTTCTAAATAGGTGCTTTAGACCACTGAGCCATCTCACCAGCCCCACATGCTCACTTTCTTTTCTTTTCTTTTCTTTTTTTTTTTTTTTAAACTTTAGAATATATCCACTGTTGTTTTGTTTTTTGAGACAAATGATCATGATGTAGTCCAGGCTGGCCTTGAACTTGCTAGCCTAGGCTGACCTTGAATTTGTGATCATTTTGCTTTAGCCTTCCTCGTTGCCAATATTATAGGTGTGCACTACTGCTTGTTTGTTTTTTGTAGTACTAGGTAAAGAATACAAGGTCCCTAGCATAGTAGGCAAGTGCTCTGCTACTGAGCTGTATCTGCAGTCCACCTCCCTGTTTTATAATGCTGATTATCAAATATTGCTGGACAACTGTTATACTACTGAGCTACATTCCTATCATTGTTTAGATTTTTAACTGCATGTACATTCTTGGGTAGTTGATCTATGTTCAGTAGCAATAATTTTAAGCATTTTATACCTTTTTTAATAGCCTTTGTGCACATATGCACATGTAGCTTTTTTCAGAATTGTTTGAGAATTGTTTGTATATATCATGTCCCTTTTACTCCTTAATACTTGGGTTTATAATTCCTAATTAGTCTCAGTAGTAGTACTAGGTAAAGTAGGTAAACTACTGTACAATTTTCATATTTCAGGAAATTTAGCCTTGGGAGAATACGTTCCTATAATGTCTGTATTTTAGCTTTCTTTTTTTTAAAGGACAAGATTTTTTTTTTTTAAACTAATTCTTTTTTATTTTATTTATTTATGTGTGTGTGTGTGGCCAGCTCAGCCCACCAGGGGGGTGTGGCTGGCTGGCATGTGGTGCTGGGGGATTGAACCGCGGTCCTGGTGCTTTGTTAAGCTTGTTCTAAGTAGGTGCTTTAGACCACTGAGCCATCTCACGAGCCCCTTTCTTTTTTTTTTGAGACAGGGTCCTACTATGCAGATCTGGCTCACCTTGTGCTCACTTTCGTAGCCTCCAGGTCTCAAAGTGGAAGCCATTCTCCTGTCTCAATCTCCCGAGTTGTGGGATTGCAGGTGTGCACCACCACGCCCAGTTCTATATTCCAGCTTTGATTGCTGTGATTTGCTTTTAGTCCAGGATCATATATTGCATTAGTTTAATCTAGAATCATTCCTTTATCTTTCTTTTGATAATCTATAATTTTGAAGAACATAGATTAGCTTTGTTTATTGCCTCTTGTATTTAGTTTTATATTTAGTACAGGGACTACAGGGTCTCACTATACAGATTAGACTCATAGTGATCCTCCTGTTTTGAGCCTCTCAAGTGCTGTAGCTAGGATTACAGGCAGGAACTACTGCGTCCAGTCTTATAGCCTCTTTTAAAGATTGTTTTTTTGTTTGGAGTTTGTTCTCCTGTTTAGATTCAATTAAAGTTCATCACTCATTGAAATAACCATACACCGGCTGATAGGTCCTTTCCAGAGCACCAGATCTAGAGCCATACAGTGAATACCTCTTGTTACTATCACTAGTTTTCATCATGTGGAGTAAGTACTATAGTGTCCAGTTTCTCCAGCCCAGTATGTGGATTAATAATATCTAACGAGCAAGGTATAATTTATATAGAATACAAGATTATGCAAATATCAGTAAATTTTTTGATATACATCTAACATTTATTGATGAGCTCTGTTTGTTGTTGCTGTATGAGGTATTGAACCAAAGGGCTTGCCAGGCAAGTGCTCTTATGATCAACTACATTCTTGTTATCCATTTTTAGTTTTCACTTGCAGATAGTTCTTTGCTGATTAGTCCAGACTGGCCTAGAATGTTTGATTCTTCTGCCTCAGTCTCCTGAATAGCTGGTGTGCGCTGGGTGTGACTGGTTCTCTCTCTTTTTTTTTTTTTTCTTTTGAGATGGAATCTTGTTATTTTCCTAGGCTGATCTTGAAAACTGGGGCTCAGGGATCTTCCCACTTTAGTTGAAGAGCTTTGAGTACAGGTGTGTACCACTGCATATTTGGCTTTAGTTGGTGATTCTTCCCTGAACTAATCTTTCCTTCTTTATTTATTTATTTATTTATTTATTTATTTATTTTGGCGAAACCCGGAATTGAACTCAGGCCCTTACGCATGCTTGCCAGGGAAGCACTTTATTCCACTGAGCCATCTCCCTGGCCCCTAATCTTTCCTTTGATGATTACAAAGTGATTACTTTTTTCAACCCCAGCATTTCTGTTTTATCAGTTTACATTCCACTCCCATCTTTTTTTTTTCTCCTCTCTGGTAGTTATTTTGGTGGTTAAAATTGTCACATGTTGTCTAACAAGAGCTCCTTCAAACTGGCTCCTTTGTCTTTTCGTTGGTCGTGAAGGGATCAGGATTATATTCTTTATGGAATTGAAATGCTCAAATGCCTAGCCGTAAGGTCCATTTGACTTATTTTGTTGAGCAGATTTCTTCTTTGTCCATTGGACTGTCGTACAGTAAAAGTGTTGTGTTTTGAGTCTCCTATTGTTGCAATTTCTATAGTGTCTTTTTCTGTATGCATTTGCTGTATTTGTTAAAAGGCTTTTGTAATCATCATATCTTTACTGTGAATTAGGAGTTTTTATCCCCAGTATTTGTAAGGATTTGGCTTTGTCTTGCCTGAATCCTGAATTACATATTTTTTAAGATTGTCCCTTTATCGGGCCTGCCAGATAGCTTAGCGGATTAAAGTGCCTGCTTAGGCAGATGCCTGGGCTGGGAGTTAGTTGTGCTGGCCCCGCCTCTGGGGCCTACTGAGACAGTAATGGAGACTGGGCGTGGTGGCGCAGGTCTGTGGTCCCAGCCCTTGGGAGGCTATAAGCAGAAGGATCACTAAGAGTCTGATCTATGCAGTGAGATCCTGTAGGCTCTGTCCTAAAATACAAAAAAAAAAAAAGGATTATCCCTTTATTTTTATTGTTGTGAAATCAATATTTTAGGTATGGTTTTATGTACAGTTGCAGTTGGCTTTATGAACTAAACTTTTTAAAATAAATAAATGATTAAGCACATATGCATTTCTTGGCATCACTGATATATGTGGCCTATATTTTGTATTTTAGTTTTTGTTGTTGTTTTTGAGACAAGATCTTGTTATGTAGTTCAGACTGGCCTTGAACTAGCTATGTAGCTCAGGCTAGCCTGAACTTGTAGGGATCCTTCTGTTTCAACCTTCCTAGTCCTGAGACATTTTAGCATTTTTTTTTTTTTTTTTTTTGAGGAACCGGGGATTGAACTCAGGCCCTTGTGCTTGCCAGGCAAGTGCTTATTTTACTGAGCCAGCCCCGGCCCCTTAATTTTAGCATTTTTTTGAGATGGAATTTCGGTATCTTGTCTATGCTGGTGAATTCCTGGGCTCAAGTGATCTTTATGCCTTAGTCTCTTCTATACTGGAACTAGAGGAATGTGTCACCATCCCTGACTTTTTTTTTTTCTTTTTTCAACTGTGATAGAACCTAAGACTTTTGCACTGAGCTATATTTCAACCCTGTTTGTGGTAAGGCTTGAACCTAGGCCCTCAGGTATGCTAGGGAAGTTTTCTGCCACTAAATTATATTCCTAGCTCCTGACACTTTTTGTTTTGTTTTAATCAGCTGAGCTATCTGGCTGGCCCTCTTTTTCTTGTCTTTACTATATTTTTATGAATATCTTTTCTTGAATATACCTTCTAACTTATTTTTCCTATTTAATAGGATATTCTCTTTGTCTTTAAGTTAGTAAATCTTTGTTTAATCTTTCTGATACTCACGTTTTTTTCATATACTGGAGCCTTGCCAGATACCTCAGTTGTTTATAACGTGCTACTTGGGCAAATGCATTCAGGCACATAAGACCGCAGTTCAGTTCCCAGCTCCAGAAACTGCACAAGACCCACCCTTAAGGTAGCCTGAAGTAGCAAAAAAACCCACAAAACTTTCTTTTTTTTTTTTTTTTTTTGTTGAACCAGGAATTGAACTCAGGCCCTTGTGCTTGCCAGCAAGCACTTATTCTACTGAGCTATCTCCCCAGCCTAAAATCCTTCTTGTATACCAAAGTGTATCTTGAGAATAATTAAGCTTGAAATACTTCGTTGTAATTTTCTTCTGTTTATGGAAGACTTTTTCTTATTTGGAATGTGTAGGTTTTTATTTTCTAATTCTTTTTTGTTTGTTTATTTACTTACTATTTTGTACTTTTTCTTGAGAAAGACAGTTCAGTTTGTCCTTGAACTCACCGTGTAGTTTTGGCTGGCCTTGAACTGGAGGTAGTCCCCCTGCCTCAGCCTCCTGAGTCCTGGGATTACATACCTGTGTCACCTGTGCAGCTTATTTTCTAATTTCTTGTGATTGTTTTATGTAGAATTGATCAGAATCTTATTTCATGGAACCTAGTTGATAGGGTGCCTAATTCAGAAGCACTCTTGTCAGTTTATTTTTTTTAAATTTT
>NW_004524683.1:1049532-1051608 GCF_000260255.1 Octodon degus | reverse complement strand
CCACTGAGCCATCTCCCCAGCCCCAATTTTTTTTTAAATTTTTTTTTTTTTTTTAAGGTTTGGAAAGAAGATGGTGGAGAGGGTGTTTGTGGAAAGAAGTGATAACAAAATACAGGTGATTGCCACTATGTTTCAGGCCCAGTATTTATTGACTATTTAATGTATATACTTCAGTGATAGAAGGAAAAATTATAATGCTAAGTAAATACTACTGATCGCTGCATTTTCATATTTTGTGAAGCTTTGCCCTTAATTTTCTCTGAATAGTTAGAAAACTTTATTACTAGTTGTTGAAAAACTTACTACCCATCATTTAGTTGAGGTGTTAACTGTAATGTAGGGGTTTTTTTGTTTTTGTTTTCTTTTTGAGTCAGGATATCATGGTGTAGTTCAGGCTGGGCTTGAACTCACTTTGTAGCCCAGGCTGACCTCAAATCCTACTTCAACCTCCCAAGTGTTGGGATTACAGGTGTGTACCACCACACCTGGCCTGTGTAATGTAGTTATAGGAAGATGATACTGTATTTGATTCTGATGCCACCAGTTAATTGCTTTTTTTTTTTTTTTTTTTCTCAGAACTGGGGATTGAACTCAGGCCCTTGCCCTTGCTAGGCAAGCCCTTATTCTAGTGAGCCATCTCCCCAGCCCCTAATTGTCTGTTAAATTATTAACACACTCAACTTCTCTGTTAAAAAGTGCTGAAGTTAATGAAAGAATCTTTTAGAGTTATGTTTAAATGAGAACATTCTAAATAGCTTGGGATATTTAATCAAACACTTGTTGGTACTGTCTCAAAGCCTGGGAGTTCAGAAAAGGCTACTTGTGGATGACCAGTGAAACCTATTAGGGCTGTGTTTTTCAGGTTGCTGGAGGAGCCAATTTGAGTCAAATTGCTGAAGCACTGAGCAGATACAGGAACAGGTCATGTTACATGAAGGAGTGTCTCTACAAACTCTTCACAGAGACGTTTTCAGTACATGTAAGCATGCCTGCTATTTTAAAGGTAATTACATCTCAGGCAGTTTTGATTACTGCGTCTTACTTGGTTCAGTTAAGAGCTGTTCACCAGAAATACTATAACTTCAGTGTCTTCTGTAGTGAATCAAATGGTGCAGTTCAGGTTGGAAATCAGAAAGTAAATCAGTGTTGGCTTTACCAGATTGTCTCTTGCTTTGTGCACCTGAACTTATATGAGGAACTAGGGATGTACCTCAGTGCTTACCTACTGTGAACAAAGTTGTGGGTTTTATCTCTTAACACTGGGAGAAAATATGAGTATGAATGCGTGAATTCAAGTTAAGAATTTGGTTTGAGGATGTGTGGTTTATATCAAGATGTTCTCACAAAACCTCGTGCTCATAGATGGGCCTTTGGATGTGATTGGATCCTGGAGATTAATCTATGGGTGAGTGTATAGTAAATATGCTGTTGGGAGGTAAAGCCTGATTCAAGAGTTGGTATGTCACTGTGGGGTGTGACCTGAAAGGGTCTACCCTAACCCCTTGTTTTCTTGAGATGGTGTCTCAAAATGTAGTTCAGGTTGGCCTGGAACTTGCTGGGTAGTCTAGACTGGCCTCAAGCTTTTGGCAGTCCTCCTGCCTCAGCCTTCTGAGGATTGGGATTACAGGTGTGTACCACCATGCCTGGCTTTCCCTCACCTTTTAAATCACTATGCAATTCAGGCTGGCCTTGAGCTCACTTTGTAACCTCTCTTGGTCTAGAACTTGGAACAATCCTTCCTGCCTCAGCCTCCTGAGAGCTGGGATTACAGGCATGTACCACCATGCTACACAGTTCTTAAGAAAGTTGTTTAAATGGTATAAAAGATAAGACAGCTAATTTGTGGTACAGCGTTTATAAATGTATATTATGTACACTGGTAATAGGATGCTTGTAGGATTTCCATGTTAAAGGTTAAAAATTTTTTCGTTTTGGTTTTTTGAAACAAAAATCTTGCTATGCAATTCATGCTGACTTTGATTTCCTTTATTTATTTATTTATTTATTTATTTGAGAGAGAGAGAGAGAGAGAGAGAGAGAGAGAGAGAGAGAGAGGCCAGCTCAGCCCACCAGGGG
>NW_004524683.1:1037674-1049432 GCF_000260255.1 Octodon degus | reverse complement strand
GAGAGGCCAGCTCAGCCCACCAGGGGGCGGGCTGGCTGGCATGTGGTGCTGGGGGATTGAACCGCGGTCCCTGATGCTTTTGCTGAGCTTGTTCTAAGTAGGTGCTTTAGACCACTGAGCCATCTCTCCAGCCCCAGCTGACTTTGATTGAACACATGAAGTAACCAATGTTGGCCTTGAATTTAGCAGTCATCCTCCTGCCTCAGCTTCCCAAGTTCTGGGATTATAGGCATGCACCACCGCACCTGACAAAAATTATTTTTAGATTATTGACCCATGAAAAATTGCTGTGGGTGCAAATTACTTGAAAAAATACTCTTATAAAAGCTTATGTAGGTTTGGGAAGAAATGCACAGAAGTAGTGTAGGTAGTGTTACTGAAAATTATCTGAAAAAATGGATGCTTTTGTGGCCATAAAAAAGCCAAACATACCATGATATATTGTGTATAGTACACAAATCAGCCACTTTTATGTATAAAATGTTTTAAAGAAATTCATAAAGAATTACTATGAAATACATTTGTCAATTATTATAATTATAATTGGTATGAGTAATATTAATAACATATTTGTGCACTAACTCACATTCAAGCAACTAATTGGATTTGGTCCATTTCTGGATTTTTTATTAATTTGCTTAGTAAAATGGTCAAACTCCCTAATGGGACTGTTGTGGATTTACCACTGGTAATTCAAGCTGTTGAGATACATGTTTTTATAAAAAGTTTTGAGTTTGGCCAGAAAGGAAGCTCAGATAAAGTTGGGGCCCACAAAGTTGGAGCAAATGAGAGCTTGGTTGCTGAAATAAAAAGTCAGTACTGCAGAACAGTAGAAAAAAATGGCTTGAGAGCAGTATTGGAACAGCAAGATCCTCCCTTGGCAAAGCTGAAGGGTGCAAGGATGAAAGGCTTTGAGGAGCAAGCCTGGGGGCACTCAGTTGGAGAAGAGCTTCCTAGGGCATTCATGCTCCAGGATTCAGTTTATGCAGCTCAGCCAGCCATGCACTCCAGGCCTCTACAGCCACCAGCAAGTTTCAAGAGGACTTGACAACTGCTCTGGCTCGTGGCAGACTTTGGCATCTTTCACATGATGTTGGTTTTAGGTACATGCAAAATGCAAGAGTTGTGGGGTCAGTAAGGCATTCTCCCAGATTTCAGAAGAGGTGAAGGAGGTGAGGCAGTGAGCCTCTGAGGACAGTGCGTGAAGCTGTGAGTGTGAAGCCAAAAGTACAGTGGAGACCTTCCGATAGTCCATTGTCTGAGGAAAAGCTGCAAGGAGTGACCAAGCCAGCCCAAGAGAGATGTGGGAGCTGCAACCACTGGCGATACTGTAGGGACAAGGCCACTAAGCCCTCAAGTTCACATTTCACCACAATTGTCCAGGTTTAGTAGACAGGACGCTATGAGATATGATGTTTGCTCTATTGAGTTTTGGTTTTACTTTTGTCCCATTACTTTCTCTCCCCTTATTTCTCTCTTTTGAAACGGAAATATTTACCCTGTGCCTTTGTATGTTGGCAGTATTTACCCCTTTGTATTTTTATTTTTATAGGGACTCACAGGTGAGAATTTGCCATAATCTCAGAAGACACTTTGGATTTAGGCTTTTCAGCAATGCTGAAACTATTAGACTTCAGCAACTTACAGAGAAAGACTAAATACGTTTTGTATTTTTATGCCCATAAGTGTTTTGGAGGCTGGGGGTGGAGTGTTACCATTTATGTCTTGATGTCTTCCCTAAATCTTGTGCTTATAATAAGGTAAGGCTTTTGGGAGGTGGTAGACCTCAGGGACTAATCCATTGATGAGTTTACAGCTAGGTGCACTGTTGGGAAGCATAGCTGATCTGAGAGGAGGTGAATCACTGGGGATGTGGCCTGGAGGGGTCCATCATCCCACCCTTTGGTCTCTCTCTGCTTCCTTTCTGCCATCCATGAGGAACCCTTCTCACCCCTGCCCCTCTGCCATGCTGCCTGACCTTGGGCTGAAACCTCTGCAGATTATGAGCCAAAGTAAACTTTTCCTCCTTCAGTTTATGGGCATCAGGTATTGGAGTCTCAGTGGTGTCAGAGGAGGATCATTGTACTTTTTTGTCCAAAATGGGACTTATACATCTATTAATATAAATTCACTTAGCTTCTTATATATTCATTAATTCCTAAAGAAAAATCTAACATCTGATTCTCTTTTTTAATGGTGCTATAAATCAAATCCTCAAATTCACACATGATAGGCAAGTGCTGTACATCTGAGCTCTATTGCCAGACCCTAAAGTCTAATTTTCTGAATGAAAATAAGAATAACGAAGGTGGTCAAATCTACAATTTAAACTATTTTATGAAGAAAATAGAATTACTAGTTTTGATATAGTCAGTTTTTACATTGGCTTTAAAATAAATTTATTTTAAATATAATGGAAAGTACTTAGTTGTTTGGGAAGGGTACTCTATTCTATTCTTTTTTTCTAAGTGTGTGAAAGTGTGTTTTGTTTTTGTGGTACTAGAGATGAAATGTAAGGCCGCTTACATGATAGTTAAATATTCAGTCACTGAGCTACACCTCTGGCCATGTGTTTGTGTGTGTGTGTGTGTGTTTTTAAAACTACATTTACGTAAAATTAAAAGAAACCAGAAAATGAAGCATCTTTTAAAATTTATCATTGTAATATTCTTCAGTTCCTTAAAAATGTAGCAGGACTGGGGTGTTAGCTCAGAGGTAGAGCACTTGCCTAGCATTGAGAGACCCGAAGTTCTAGTCCAAATACCACCACCAAAAAAAAAAAAAAAAAGGAAAGCTATTTTACAGCATAAGAAATGCAATTTGTTCACAACTTAAATGCAATCCTGTGGCCAGGCATGGTGGTTATGTACCTATAATCCTAGCTCCTTGGGGAGGCTAGGGCAGGAGTATCACAAATTTAATCAAGCCCAGCATGGACGACTTAGGGAGACCCTGACTCAGTATTTTAAAAAGGGGGCAGGGTAGGTGGAGGTTGTAGCTCAGTGTAGACACCCAGAGTTCAATCCTCAGTACCACCAATCAAACAGTTGATCACCTTATTGATTTTTTTCTTTTTTCTTTTTCTTTTTTTGCAGTACTGGGGATTAAACTCAGGACCTTGAGCTTGCCAGGCAAACACTTATCCTACTGAGCTATCTCCCCTGCCCAGCTTATTGATTAATAAAAAAACAAAATGTGAGAGGTCTTGGTCATGGTTCATGGCAGCATCTGTAGTCTCTGAGGCAATCTCTCTTTTGTAGAGGAAATGGATCACAGTGTCCCACAGTGTCCCTCAGTGTTAGGAGTAGGAAGAACCTAAGCTTAGAACTATATCTCCTTTCATCGTGTTCTGGATTTACCATAGTCTGACCTCTAACTGTCTCTTATGTATTACTCCAGTACTTTTCAAAACTCTTACTCTTCTGCTGGTAGATTCAATCATCCTTAGTCTGCCTTGTACTTTTTCTTGTCACACTTTCCTTCCCTAGGAATGCTCTCTCCTTTTTACTCATGTAAGGCCCCTTACGTGATAGTCAAATATTCGGTCACTGAGCTACATCCCTGGCTCTGTGTGTGTGTGTGTGTGTGTGTGTGTGTGTGTGTGTGTATTTTAAACTACATTTACGTGAAATTAAAGGAAATCAGAAAATGAAGCATCTTTTAAAATTTATTATTGTAATTTTCTGTCTACTGTAATCAACCACCCTGCCTGGTGTGCTTTCCAAATGAAGCCTTCTGACCTGAATGATTGCACCCTTCGGAACTACCTCAGATAGTTGTTTCACTCAGACTTCTTCTGTAGGTCTTTTTCCACTTTTATAGCTTAACATCCCTCTCAGTGTTGTTGAATTGCCCTGTTTTTCTTACAAGGTTTTGCACTGATGAATGAGGTATAAAACTTTGATTCATGTTTGTATCTGCTGTAGCACCTTGAATGAGTGAAGTGCAATAAATGGTTATGAAATCACATTCACAATGAGGTAGAAGTACAGAGAAGGGAAGTGACTTGCCTGGAGCCACACAGCTGGTTTCTGGTTGCATTTATATAAAAAAGTATTAATGTAATACCTCAATATCTTCAAAGATATTGCTGAGGATAGGGAAAATCTGTTTCATTGAGCAAGTGTGAGGAAGAATGATAATGTTTTTGCCAGCCAAAGTGTGGGAAGAATGATAATATTCTCAGTGTGCCACTAAGTCAAGTTTTTCTTCAGCTTGTAGCTATAGGAATGAGGAATCACCCTTTGGATTTGACAGTGCAGTTCACAGCCAGTGCCTGTGTCCTCAATTTAACACACCAGGGCCTGGCCCGGGGGATGCCTGTGCGCCTGTTGTCGGAGGTTACCGGTCTGCTTTTCAAAGCTCTGAGAAATTTCCCCAGTTACCTACAGGTAATTTGAGTTGAATACTGTACTTGTTTGATTTTTTTTTAAAAATGTATTTGTTTGTTTCAGGGTCTCACTATGCAGCTCAGACTCATAGTGATCCTCCTGCTTTCAGCCTTCCCAGTGCTGGGATTACAGGTACCACTGTGTCTGGCCTCTGGCTGGTTCAGCCCGCCCTGGGGGTGGGGCTGGTGTGGCATGTGGGGCTGGAATCAAACTGTAGTCTCTGAGCTTGCCCAAGCTTGCCTAAGCAGGTGCTTTAGTCCACTGAGCTATCTCGTTGGCCTTTTTTTTTGTTTTCTTTAGCGAGAAAAACCCCCAAAATTTCAAAACAAGATTATAGGGTGACAATGGTCAATACATTGCATATTGTTATCTTTAAATTGGTTACTCAGAGTAAAAGATGAAGGCATTTAATTGTCGAAATCGTTTGTGCTTTTTACCCTCATGAAAAATATGTATTATTTAGGTTTTTTTTTTTTTTCATTCTCCCAGCAAGAGAAAGAGAGAGAAAAGGGGAAGAAGAAAAATAGATAAGTTCATGTTTGCTAAAGGAAATAAGAATAAGCAGTGAGGTTAAAAATTTTCAAACTCTCA
Source organism: Octodon degus (assembly GCF_000260255.1). Lineage (NCBI taxonomy): Eukaryota > Metazoa > Chordata > Mammalia > Rodentia > Octodontidae > Octodon > Octodon degus. The sequence continues at coordinate 1,044,450 of NW_004524683.1, read as the reverse complement.
TAAACCAGTTACTCAGAAATACCTTTTAACAATTCATATATCCTTTCTTTCTTTCTTTCTTTTTTTTTTTTTTTTTGCAGAATTGGGGATTGAACTCGGGCCCTTGCGCTTACCAGGGAAGCGCTTATTCCACTGAGCTATCTCCCTGACCCCATATATCCTTGTAGGCTTAAAAATCTTGACCTTTAGTGCATACATGAAAGTTAGGTCAAATGGAAACATAGATCTGTATATAAAAGCTAAAACTATGAAATTTCTAGAAGAAAACAAAATATTTTTAACTCAGAATAAGCAAAGTTATTTTAGGATACAAAAGAACTCCATATTTAAGAAAAAACAACTTAGGGGGCTGGGGTTATAGCTCAGCAACTGGTATCAGAGCTGGTCACCATGGTACAAGCCTATAATTTCAGCTACTTGGAAGACAGGCTAAAGGATTAAAAACTCAAGGACAGCCTGGACAGTTTATTAAAACATATCACAGTTACCAAAAGTACAATGGGCATGGTGTTGAGTGCCTGTAATCCCCAGAACTGTGAAAGGCTGAGGAGGCAAAAAGATCTCAAGTTCGAATTCAGTCTGGGCAACTTAGTAACTGATTGAGAGATGGTCTCAAAATAAAGGGCTGGGGTACAGCTCAGAATAAAGGCCCAGGATTCAACTATCCCCATACTGCAAAAAGAAGTAGGGGTACTAGAGATGGAAGTCAGCAGTACAGCTTTTGCCTGGCATGTGGAAGGCCTGGATTTCATTTGCCATCACTTCAGGGTGTTGGTAATTGTTCAAAAGTAAAGACTGTTGGTACACACACCAAAAAATACCTTCAAAGATTTAAAGATATGTATCAGGGAAATTCAGCTTAAAACTACAGTGAAATATCACAACTCCTAGAGATTGTTATACCTTTCTTTAGATTGGCTAAAAATTTAAAATATTACCATAGCAGGATATGTAACAACTGAAATTCTTTTCTGTTTTTGGTTGTTTGAGACAGGATATCAGATGTCTGGCTGAAATTTTTATGTTAATTATCAGAATGTAAAATGATATAAGCACCAGCTCAAAAGTGGTAATTTCTTTAAAAAGGAAATGTATACTTTGCATACCCAGTCATTCTATATCTTGCTATTTGCTGAAAAGAAACAAATGTTAATGCTTATATAAAGGCTTATTCACCAGTGTTCATAGTAACTTTAGATTTGATCACAAAACACTGAAATCAGGCTGGCGTTATGGCTCAGCAGCACAGCACCTGCCTGGCAAATGCCAGTGCCAGGTACTAAGTTTGATTCCCAGTACAAAACAAACAAAATAAACAAAGATTGGGCATGGTAGCATGCACCTGCAATCCCAGCACTTGGGAAGCTGAAAACAGGAGGATCACTATGAGTCCAATCTGTGTAGTGAGACCCTGTAGACCCTGTACTAAATACATAAATAAAATCCTGAAATCATACTAAATGTCCAACAACAAATGAATAAACAAATTGTGATATATTTATATAAGGAAATGGTATTTAGCATGGAAGGAATGGAGTACCTACAACATCAGAAACATTTGCCAACCAAAATATGTGCAGAGTAGGTACTATATGATTCCATTTATCTGAAACTTTAAAGTCAGACTTTTTAACTAATTTTCTGTACTTGGGCCTTGAAAGTTGGGATTCCCCCTAGGGCTGAATGCCCAGTGAAACTCTGGGGTGATTTTTTTTTTTTTAATTTAATATATTTATATTTTGGGTTTGTTTTTTGTTTGTTTGTTTGTTTTTTGCAGAACCGGGGATTGAACTCAGACCCTTGTGCTTGCCAGGGAAGCACTTATTCCACTGAGCCATCTCCCCAGCCCCTATTTTGGTTTTTTGAGACAAGGTCTCACCATGTAGTTCAGGCTGGCCTTGAACTGACTATGTAGCCCAGGCTGGCCTCAAACTCTAGGAAGTCCTCCTGCCTCAACCTCTCTAGTGCTAGGTTACAGGGAAGCACTACCACACGAGGCTTGATGGAAGTGTTTTAAAGTTGATTATGGGGCTGGCGAGATGGCTCAGTGGTCTAAAGCACCTACTTAGAACAAGCTTAGCAAAGCACAGGGACTGTGGTTCAATCCCCCAGCACCACATGCCAGCCAGCCTCGCCCCCAGGTTGGCTGAGCTGGCCACACACACACACACACACAAATAAATAAAATAAATTTATTTTAAAAAAATAAAGTTGATTATGGCGATGGTTACACAGGTGAATAAACTTGTCAGTTCCAATTGAAATGTGTTGGTTTTTTTTTTTTTTTGCGGAACCGGGGATTGAACTCAGGCTCTTGTGCTTGCCAGGGAAGTGCTTATTCTACTGAGCCATTTCCCCAGCCTGAAATGTGTACTTTTAATGTGAGTTGATTTTTAAAAATAAAATAAGGCCCTTAATGAAATCTGTAGTTTTGACTAGTCGAAAAGTTGAAAGTTGCAAGATCCTGTGTACCTCGCCTTTTTTTTTTAAACTTCTTATTTTTTAAGTAGCAGTGGCAAAATTTGAAACAATTTAGAGTGAGAGAGAAATTGCCTCTACAGAGCAAGCATGGGCTGAGTTAAAAAAAAAAAAAATGCAAGGTCAGGGCTGGCAAGATAGATCAGTGGTCTGAAGTGCCTGCTTAGGCAAAAGCACAGAACACAGTTTGATCCCCAGCACCACATGCTGCACTAGCCCTGCGCCCCCAGGGTGGGCTGAGCTGGCCACAAAAAAAGAAAAGAAAAAAGTAAGATCAGAGAACTGTCCAGAGGATGCAGGGTGGGTTATCATGAGGAAAACCTTTCTTGTGTGGCAGGCATTAGTTGTAGGATTAAATGTAAATCTTGGAGAGGCCTGGGTCCACTGAAGTAGATAAGAACAGCTCACTGGTAGCACTATAGAAATGCTTAGAACCTGTTTTTCAAATGAAGTAGTACATTTACTCACAGTTTCTTTTATTATTTAAAAGTTACAGAAGAATTGTCTTCTCTCCTTAACCAATTCCAGAATTCTCATGGAAGTTCCATTTGACAGGCAAGTATAAGTAAAACTTGGTCACTGATTGTGCTCTTGAGCAGTGTTACTCTGCATTATTGGCTCTCACCAAGGGCTCAGTTAAGGCTCCTAAGTCATTGAGGAGTAGTCATGCTTAAGCTTCTTCCTCAGGGATGGGTTTGGAGACCTTCTAGTTGTAGATGTTCTCCCCAGTGTGAATCCAGTACCTGTTGTTGGGGACAAGTATGTCCTTCAAGGATCATACATTCTTCCCATTATCTTTGCACGTAAGTTTCCTCATAAAGTAGTGACTCTTAGCTTCTTATTTATTTCCTTTCTTGGTACTATGAGTTGAACCCAGGACATTTTCATGGGGCTCCCTCTTGGGCCCTCTGTAATTTTTGAGAGTTTTTGAGTCACTAAAATTTCCAGGGTGGTCTCAAACTTGTATTCTTCGTATCTTAGCCTCCCAGAGTGCTGGGATTACAAATGTGTGCCACCATGCCTGGCAAGTGGTGACTCTTAAGGGAATTACATGTGATGATTGTATCTGCAGTAGTGCCTATCTTCAATATTGGTTGTTCTAACAATCTTAGCCTTTATTATTTTGACATTGATTTTAAAAATTAGTCTATGTATTGCACAGGGATTCCTTTTGAGACATTTGTAATCTTTGACTCCTCAGTTTAAAACATTCATTAATAGTTTTTTTTTTTTTGGTTATGTACTTATTTTTATTAATTTTGTAGAGAAATAAATAGCAAGAACACAGTTTCAAAACCAGTTAATAGGACAGTTTCAATAATTAATACATTGCATATTGTTGTTTTAGTGGTTATTCATAGTACAGGATGCACACATATTATCTTGTCCAAACACTATTAGTACAAATCTTTCTTCTCATAATAGTTGTTTTTTTTCTTTTTTATGTATGATAGTTTTAAGCACAGAAATTAATTACAAGCTGTGAGAGCTGAGCTCTTCATTTTGGGGCCAGGGTTGGCTGAAGTCACTGTAGCTCAATGATGTGTCTGGCATTCTGTCACTGTCTCTAATTCAAATTACAAACTACTACTTCTGTGGCAACTCCCTTTTCAGACTCACCATCATTAAAAAATGAATGCTACAATTTTGAAATGTTTCTTAGATCTGTTGATCTTGTATATTATGCTTATTTCAAAATTTTAAAAAATTTCTTGCTGGGAATCAAACCCAAGATTTGGTGCATGCTAGGCAAGGGCTCTCTCACTGAGCTACACCCCAGCCTGTTCACAGCTTCACAAACTTCATGTAACTGTGGATGAAATGAATTTTGCTTTTCAGGTTTAGTGCTACGAGGTTTGTCTTAGGGTGGCTCTACAGGCATGAGAACCCCAAGGTCCAGACCATGGTGGTGAGCATCGTCTCCACCCTTGCCCTGCAGGTAATGGCACTCGGGTGCTGGGGCCAAGGGTTCTGTCTCCCTTGTCTGACAGCTGGGACATTTCACCTGTGGCTTTCTGTTTGTTTTTAGCTATCACGTGAGCAGGTCTCAGAGCTGCATGAAGACCTCTTTTTGGCAGTGAAGGTGGGTTGAGTTGATAATGTAAAAAGAATCAGTGATTTTAATTAAAGCAATTGAAAAAAATTAAATCACTCTAAAACCCCATTAAAATTAAAAATCTGTAAGACTTGCTCCCCTGAAGAAGCTTTGTATTATAGCACCTATTTATCTCCACTTTTTTTTTTTTTTTTTTTTTTTTTTTTCAGAACCAGGGATTGAACTCAGGCCCTTGCTCTTGTGCTTATTCTACTGAGCTATCTCCCTGACCCCATATATCCTTGTAGGCTTAAAAATCTTGACCTTTAGTGCATACATGAAAGTTAGGTCAAATGGAAACATAGATCTGTATATAAAAGCTAAAACTATGAAATTTCTAGAAGAAAACAAAATATTTTTAACTCAGAATAAGCAAAGTTATTTTAGGATACAAAAGAACTCCATATTTAAGAAAAAACAACTTAGGGGGCTGGGGTTATAGCTCAGCAACTGGTATCAGAGCTGGTCACCATGGTACAAGCCTATAATTTCAGCTACTTGGAAGACAGGCTAAAGGATTAAAAACTCAAGGACAGCCTGGACAGTTTATTAAAACATATCACAGTTACCAAAAGTACAATGGGCATGGTGTTGAGTGCCTGTAATCCCCAGAACTGTGAAAGGCTGAGGAGGCAAAAAGATCTCAAGTTCGAATTCAGTCTGGGCAACTTAGTAACTGATTGAGAGATGGTCTCAAAATAAAGGGCTGGGGTACAGCTCAGAATAAAGGCCCAGGATTCAACTATCCCCATACTGCAAAAAGAAGTAGGGGTACTAGAGATGGAAGTCAGCAGTACAGCTTTTGCCTGGCATGTGGAAGGCCTGGATTTCATTTGCCATCACTTCAGGGTGTTGGTAATTGTTCAAAAGTAAAGACTGTTGGTACACACACCAAAAAATACCTTCAAAGATTTAAAGATATGTATCAGGGAAATTCAGCTTAAAACTACAGTGAAATATCACAACTCCTAGAGATTGTTATACCTTTCTTTAGATTGGCTAAAAATTTAAAATATTACCATAGCAGGATATGTAACAACTGAAATTCTTTTCTGTTTTTGGTTGTTTGAGACAGGATATCAGATGTCTGGCTGAAATTTTTATGTTAATTATCAGAATGTAAAATGATATAAGCACCAGCTCAAAAGTGGTAATTTCTTTAAAAAGGAAATGTATACTTTGCATACCCAGTCATTCTATATCTTGCTATTTGCTGAAAAGAAACAAATGTTAATGCTTATATAAAGGCTTATTCACCAGTGTTCATAGTAACTTTAGATTTGATCACAAAACACTGAAATCAGGCTGGCGTTATGGCTCAGCAGCACAGCACCTGCCTGGCAAATGCCAGTGCCAGGTACTAAGTTTGATTCCCAGTACAAAACAAACAAAATAAACAAAGATTGGGCATGGTAGCATGCACCTGCAATCCCAGCACTTGGGAAGCTGAAAACAGGAGGATCACTATGAGTCCAATCTGTGTAGTGAGACCCTGTAGACCCTGTACTAAATACATAAATAAAATCCTGAAATCATACTAAATGTCCAACAACAAATGAATAAACAAATTGTGATATATTTATATAAGGAAATGGTATTTAGCATGGAAGGAATGGAGTACCTACAACATCAGAAACATTTGCCAACCAAAATATGTGCAGAGTAGGTACTATATGATTCCATTTATCTGAAACTTTAAAGTCAGACTTTTTAACTAATTTTCTGTACTTGGGCCTTGAAAGTTGGGATTCCCCCTAGGGCTGAATGCCCAGTGAAACTCTGGGGTGATTTTTTTTTTTTTAATTTAATATATTTATATTTTGGGTTTGTTTTTTGTTTGTTTGTTTGTTTTTTGCAGAACCGGGGATTGAACTCAGACCCTTGTGCTTGCCAGGGAAGCACTTATTCCACTGAGCCATCTCCCCAGCCCCTATTTTGGTTTTTTGAGACAAGGTCTCACCATGTAGTTCAGGCTGGCCTTGAACTGACTATGTAGCCCAGGCTGGCCTCAAACTCTAGGAAGTCCTCCTGCCTCAACCTCTCTAGTGCTAGGTTACAGGGAAGCACTACCACACGAGGCTTGATGGAAGTGTTTTAAAGTTGATTATGGGGCTGGCGAGATGGCTCAGTGGTCTAAAGCACCTACTTAGAACAAGCTTAGCAAAGCACAGGGACTGTGGTTCAATCCCCCAGCACCACATGC
>NW_004524683.1:1035853-1037199 GCF_000260255.1 Octodon degus | reverse complement strand
ATATATGTATGTCATCTTCATTCCTAACAGATGTAAAGTACAATTCTTTTTTTGTGACCAGCTCAGCCTGCCCTGGGGGAGGGGCTGGTGCAACATGTGATGCTGGGGATTGAACCACAGTCCCTCCGTGCTTGCCTAAGCACCTGTTTAAGACCCCTGAGCTATCTCGCTGGCCTCTAAAGTATAAATTTTTTTTTTTTTTTTTTTTTTTGTGGAACCGGGGATTAAACTCAGACCCTTGAGCTTGCCAGGCAAACGCTTATTCTACTGAGCTATCTTCCCATCCCTTTTTTCTGATGTGTATAGGATGTTTTATGAGTTAAGGAAAACATTTCACTTTTATTTTTTGCAGTGCTGGGACTCTAACCCAGAGACTTAGCCTTGGTAGGCAGACACTATGTTGTTACCATTGAGCTGTCTCCCAAGTACTGCTTTTGACGCATTCTATTTTTGCTCGGTTTGCTATTTATCTGTTTTTACTTTGCTTATAGCATATTTGGCCATGTAACTTTTCACGTGGTTAATTTTTCTTTCATATTTCTGGGTTTAATGACACACTTGCCAAGGTTTTTTTTTTTTTTTTTTTTTTTTTTTTGTGGTACTGGGGATTGAACTCAGACCCTTGCGCTTGCCAGACAATGTTTTTCATTTATGGCTATTTTTTTTTCCTTCTTTCCCTTTCCCTCCTTCTCTTCCTCCTTTCTTTGGGTGATATACTAAGAATTGAACCCAGTACCTGCCGCATGTTAGGCAAGTGCTCTGCCACTGAGCTATATCTCTAGCCCTCTTCTTTTTCAGTGTGTAAGTATTTATTGAGATTTTATTTTTATTTTTTTACTTTTTGAGATGTAGAGGTCTGTGTTAGGCAGGATTTCCTTAGTTTATCCACTTGGCAGTCTTCAGGAAAACCCTCACTGTTCTCTAGTAAGCATTTTGCAGTCCAGCCAGGCTCATGCTCACTTAACAACCACAGGGCCCACTTGTAACTTTGCTCCTCCATGCATTTCTATTGCCTCTGCATACTGTGTCAGACAGTTTTCTTCTTTCCACAGTTACGCAGTGCTACCATTATCAAATACGAAATTTTCTTGTCAAGTTTTAAGAAAAAAAAGTTTTCATTCCGTTATGTTACATTTGTAGATTGACTTCAAAAAATTAACACTTAATAATGTTACTCCATTTATTTAAATCTTCATGTATTCCAGAAGAATGTGAAATTTTTTTTCACATTTCTGTTGTATGTTTGTAGCATTTATTCCATACCTTTTACATTGGAGTGGAATCTTGAGCACTTGATATTCAGCTAGTAGGTTTATTCTTTTACATCTATTTTATTTTATCTATTT
>NW_004524683.1:1027134-1035639 GCF_000260255.1 Octodon degus | reverse complement strand
GGGCTGGCTGGCATGTGGTGCTGGGGGATTGAACCGCAGTCCCTGTGCTTTGTTTAGCTTAGTTTTGTTCTAAGTAGGTGCCTTAGACCACTGAGCCATCTCACCAGCCCTACATCTATTTTAAATAGGGCTAAAGCTGAGGATAAAAATAGGTATAGAAACCAAGGGCAGTTTGGGACATGTTAATTCCTATATTTTTTTTTAAAAAAAATTAAATTTATGTATTTGGTACAGGGTCTCACTGTGCAGCTCAGAGATGGGGTTGGCACAGCACGTAGTGCTGGGGATCAAACCTGTCCTTGTGCTTGCCAGGCAGCTAATTAGACCATTGAGATATCTCTGCCCCAAGGACATGTTAATTTCTTTTTTTTTTTTTTTTTTTTTTTTTGTGGAACCGGGGATTGAACTCCGACCCTTGCACTTGCCAGGGAAGCACTTATTCCACTGAGCCATCTCCCCGGCCCTAACATGTTTATTTCTGAGGTGTTCAAAATGTCAGGACAGCAGTTTGGTATGTGGATGAAGACTGCTGAATTGGGCTAGCTAGAAGTTGAGTCATTAGTCATTTTGCTTTTATGTTATTTTAGTAGTATGGAGGGCTAGAACCTGATTGGAGTAGGGTGGGAAAATGGAAAATAAAAGGTGGAGACAATTTTTAAAATATATTTTAATGAGGACAGCACAAAAATAGATGCAGGGTGGTTTTTTTTATTTTTTATTTTTGTAAGATAATTGCATCAAGACTTTTTGGTGGTACTGAGGCTTGAACACAGGACATTCACACTGAGCTGTATCATCAGCCCTTTTTTATTTCTATGATGAGCTCTCTTGACATATTCTGTCCTGAGTGAGCAAATATTTCAGGGGAAGTCTCTGTCTCCGTTCTTCTCTGTCTCCCTTCTCCTTCTCTGTCTCTCTTCTCCATCTCCCTTCTCCCACTCCCTTCCCCAACTCCCTTCTTCTCCATCTCCCTTCTCCTTCTCTCTTCTCCTTCATCCTTCTTCTTGTACTGGGGATTGAACTCAGGACCTTGAGCTTGCCAGGCAAATGTTTATTTCACTGAGCTATCTCCCTAGCCCAGGATCTCCTTTCTGATAATAGACATATTTTGATGTTTGGTGCTGTTTCATTTTTCTGTGTCTTTTCATAAGGCTGTTCAGTGAAAGTGGTTGTCTTATTTCCTCACATATAAACAGTGTTGCTATGCCCGAAGCAGAAATAAACCATTAAATACTAGCTTAACTTGTTCAGAAGTAGTCTCCTGTAAACTGGCAGGTCTCAGGCTATGATAAATTAAGCCAGAAGTGTCTCCAAGGGTGAGGCTGCCTGGCTGTAACTCTGGTACTGTGCTCTGGCTCAGTGAACTGTTTGCTAGCCTCAAGAAGTCCTGAGTTCTTACCCAGGACTACCTTGCTATGTGTTTCCTCCCCTCTGCCTGTTTCCCATTCTTTACCTGGCTGGCATCATCTTTTTCTTCTTGTTTAGGTATCACCTTCCATCTCCCACCCTCTCTAAACTTAAATTCTTTTATTTAGATGTGAAAAGCCAATTTTTTTGTTCTCTTTTTTATGCAAATTAATACCTGCCTTACACATAGCATTAGCTGAATGTTCTTAATAAGAGGGGAAGCACTAATATATACTTGATAATAAGCTTTATCACTAATCCAGAGTTGAACTAAAGGGCTTACTAAAGCTTTTTTTTTTTTTTGTCTTTTTGAGACAGGGTCTCCCTATGCAGTTCAGACTGGCCTTGAACTTACTACTTTGTAGCCCAGGCTGGTCTCAAACTCATAGTGATCCTCCTGCCTCAGCCTCCAGAGTGCTGGGATTACTGGTCTGCGCTACCATGTCTGGATTGCTCAGTAAACCTTAAATGTGCTGTTTTTAAGAATTATGCATTGAACCCAGGGACTCCTTAGACATACCTAGACAATTACTGTACTGCTGAGTTGTACTTCTAGCCCTAAAACTAAATTTTTTTTCAATTAATTATAAAAACTGAGCAGTAGGTAGAATTTACTTTATAGAAAGATTGCAGATTATTAAGTGATAGAAGACAGTTTTTTTTATTATTAATTTATTTAATTGTGTGTGTGTGGCCAGCTCAGCCCACTAGGGGCGGGGCTGGCTGGCATGTGGTGCTGGGGGATTGAACCACGGTCCCTGTGCTTTAGCTAAGCTTGTGTTAAGTAGGTGCTTTAGACCACTGAGCCATCTCACCAGCCTGACAGTTTTGATTCTAAACTTTACTCTTAACTTTGTTTCTCTTGAATTGGAAGTTAGATGCTATGAGGGCATTTAACTGTTTTTTTTTTTTTTTTTCTTTTTTTTTGGTGAAACCAGAGATTGAATTTAGGCCCTCGCGCTTGCCAGGGAAGTACTTATTCCATTGAACCATCTTCCTGGCCCATTAACTCTGTGTCTTTGGTTTTAGGAACTTCTAGCAATAGTAAAAAGAAAGACTGCAGAGAATTTAGAGGATGCCACCCTCTTGTTTTCTCTGAAAGCACTTTGGAATCTTACTGATGAGTCTCCAGCTACCTGCAAGCAATTTATGGAGAATCAAGGATTGGCAGTCTTCATCCAAGTTTTAGAGGTGGGGATAATGGGATTTAGTTCATATGTAAAATCCTTTCCTTCATGAGCTGGGCAAGGTGGCATATACACATAATCCCAGAATTCCAGAGGCTGAGGCAGGAGATTGCTCTGAGTTTGAGGCCAGCCTGAGTGACATAGTGAGTTCAAGGCAGGCTGAACTACACAGCAAGTCCCTATCTTTAAAAAAAAAAAAAAAAAAATTCTTTCCTGCATGAAAAAGTAACCTGTATGTTCTTTTGACAGACTTTTCGAGATTCTACAATACAAAGCAAAGTACTTGGTCTTTTGGTAAGGTGAATTATTTTGAATTAATTTTAATTACTTATAGAAAACAGTTATGTAGTACATACTGTATTGTAGATACTTGGGAGTAATTTGCATATATACACTTATTTACTCTTCACGTTATTGGCATAAATACCACTGTATGTCAATCATTGGTATATCAGATAAATCAGTTACCTATTTCTCTGCATAAACTACAGTTTATTGGCTTAAAACAGCATCTTTTTTATTTACTTAAGACTGTGTTCAACAGTTTGGGTTAACCTCAGCTCCACAGTTCTACTGGTCTCACATAGGGAGACTCACTCATGGCTATAGTCATCTGATGACTCAGTAGGGACACTGAGCTGACTGATGTGCTCGTGGGTGGTCAGCTGGGCCCTGTGTTTCTCTGTGTCCTCCTATTGTAGTCTCAGGACAGCTAGAAGGCAAGTACAGATGCTTTTCCAACCTCTGCTTACATTGCATTGGGCAGAGCATATTACATGGTTTAGTCCAGATTCAAGTCTGTATCCATCCTCATCCCATAGACATGGAGTCCAAGGCATAGAAGTATTCATCATCATCAGTCATTAATTAGTAAAAAAAAATCAGAGTCCACATACAGTCTGGCCCCAGAACCTCTGATATTAGACACTTCATTCTATTGTCTTTATTAAGCTGGTCTGTGTTTTAGAAGTTCGTTTGTTTGATATAGGTACTCACGATCTTGTGTTTGCCAGGCAGGCGCTGTGCTACTGAGCCACATCCCTCACCCCTAGAAGTTTCTTGTTTTTAATTTTTCACTGTTTTTCAATCAGGATAGTGCATAATTAGAAAATAAAAGACAAAGGTTTACAGTGCCTAATGAAAAATACTTTAAGCACCTTCAGTATTCCATGCTGGGTGTAGTAGGAGATACAGATGTCTGACAAAGAGCAAGCTGATGGTCCTTGTAATTTTGGACAGATGGTGTTAGACTACTAAATGGGTAGCTAAGATCATATCTGGAATGTGTTGAAAGAGGCCAAGTCTAGTGGAAACCTTTGCTTCTAGACTATGAACTCTTTGACATTGGGGACTGTATCCAATCTTCTTTGTATCCAGTCAGATACAGGACTCAGAATATGACTGCTGTGATAGAGAGGATTAAATGATTAATTTTTTTTTTTTATGATTAATGTTAAGTATCTGGACAGTACAGCAAATTATAAAGAAGAGACAGACAGTATGGGGGACAATGTAAATCTAATCACATAAAGATCTGTAAAGTAGAAATTGAGGAGAGGAGTAATGGGAAATACTGCTAGAAAACTGGAATGAAGCCTCAGTAATTACTTTGTAATTTTAGTTTAGTTTTTTTTTTAAAGGGTGTTAGGTATTTGAACCCAGGGTCTTTGCCCTGAGCTACATCCCTAGCCCTTTTGAAATTTTAATTTTTGACAAGATCTTACTAGATTGCCCCAGCTGGGTTTTTGGGGTTGAATTTGTGATCCACTTGCCTCAGCCTCCCAGAGTTGCGGGATTACAGATATGTACCATCACACCCACTTTAAAAGATCTGCTTAGGGGCTGGTGAGATGGCTCAGTGGTCTAAAGCACCTACTTAGAACAAGTTTAGCAAAGCACAGAGACCACGGTTCGATCCCCAGCACCACATGTCAGCCAGTCCCGCCCCCTGGTGGGCTGAGCTGGCCACACACACACACACACACACACACACACACACACACAAATAAATAAAATTAAAAAATCTGCTTAGATGTAGCTCAGTGGAAGAGCACTTGCCTAGGATGCTGAAGATCCTGGGTTTGATCATCAGCACACACATACTCCTATATTTCATCTTGTTAGGAGCTGCCCTTAGGCTGCAAAATGTTTATAGGAGAAATCACGAGCCACAAGTGAGGTATCTCCTTACTTGCGCTAAGAACACTACCATCTTTTCTCTCCTTGTTTGGGAGCATCTGATAGACATAACCCTGAAATCATGCCATTAACAAGGGGAAGAATGGACTGGGGATATTTTAAAAAGACTGTCCCTTGTGCTTAAATCTTTACTGCCTGTACTCTTGTCTTTCTTTCCTAAAAGCTGCTGACGTAGCAGCAGAGGTGTTAGCAAGAACTTAAACTGACTGCACTGTTTACTTTGGCTGTGTTACTTCTTCAGACCTTTGTGTTATCTTGTGTGAATAGGCCCTAAGGTGGCCTGTGGTGATTTCAACCTCCTGGGGTTCATGTCTTTTTACACTCCCCTTTGCTTAGCTGTGGGCAAGACCTGTTAACCTGCTTCTAACCAATAGAATATGGCTAAGATGATAGGGTATCACTTCCTAATTATTTTACAAAGTCTTTATGAAATCATCTTTGTTAGCCAGCTGTTCCCCACTAGCTTGAAAAGAATAAACTTGTGAAATGAGTGGTTGGACAAGGGAGGTGTCCACATTTCAAAGATATTTGGGCCGATTTTAGGAGCTGAAGGTCACCTACAGCAAGAAATCAAGTTTCTCAGTTCTGCAGTCATAGGAAATGTGTTTTGCCAGTAACCTGGGTGAACTGGGAAGTGGATTCTCCCTTGTGGATTCTCATGTTAAGGATGTAGTCTCCCAGTACTCCAGAGTAGAAGACCCCACAAAGTTGTGACCAGACTTATGTCCCACAGGAAGTTTGAGCTTTGAGGTAGTAAATATGTGCTTTTTAAGTCACTGAGTTTGTAGCAATTTGTTACACAGAATAGAAAACTAATGTAGTATGTAAAATAATGCTCCTTGCCTTTCACTGTTATTTTTGGTTTTTTGATTTTTTTTTTTTTTGTTTGTTTGTTTTTTGTTTTTTTTTTTGGTACTGGGACTCAAATTCAAGATCTCACACTTTCCATGTAGGCGTTATGCAGCTGAGCTATATCTCCAGCCCTTATTGTTTCTGTTAAGCTTCAGGATAATGTAATATTGATTAGTCCCCTAGCCTGGATTTGTATCCTAGTTTGGCAGTTACTAGCAATATGAACCTGATGAATTAGTAATGCTGTGAGAAATCAAGTTTCTCTGTAGAGATACTTTAAAGAAAAAAGCCGTAAAATATTAAAAAGGCATTTTTATTTACTGTGCCTGGTACTTACTAAGTGCTTATTCAGGGATTTGTTACCAGTGATCATGGTCGTTTTGAAGGGATGGGATTTGGGTGTTAGGCTAAGGGGCCGGGGGAGGAACTGTGGGAAGTGTATCTGAGCTGAGGAGTAGGAAAGAGAGAGAGTGGGTTCTCAATGTTTTTCTTCCCTCCTGCCCCTGATGCTTACATATCTGTCTCACCTATAGAGCAACATAGTTGAAGTCCGAGAGCTCACGTCCAAGCTGATGACTGAAGATGTCATGAAGCATATCAGCATTTTACTCCACAGCAAGAACATGGAAGTGAGCTATTTTGCTGCGGGTATAATAGCCCACCTAGCATGTGACAAACGGCCCTGGCCATTCTGTGCCGCTCAGAGGAGTGCTCTTCTCCAGGACTTGGTACAGGAGCCATTCTTCTTTATAAAAGCTAGTGTATCTCTTCTGGCAGATCATATATTTTTCCAGGTCATGAGAGTTCTAGAAGTCATGTGATCACTGTAAAAATTGAAATTATAAAGAAAACTATAACTTACCCATACTCTGCCACCTGACGCTAATCTTTATTAACATTCTGTTGCATTGCCTCTTGTGTATAGTGTATTCTAATCTCTTTTCCACTTTTAGCTCTTTCTAAAATGATTTCTTTTGATGTTTACTTCCATATCTCTAAATCACATTTCTATTCTTGACTGTAACTTTAGGCATCAGTAAACTCCCGTACTGGGGTTATTTTCTCACTGTCTGTCCCCCTGTGTACCTTTCCTGTGCTCTAGCTGTGACTGTGTCAATACATTCAAACATATCCTACTTTCCCTTCTTCCCAGAGTGTGCCTTCCTTGAACCTTCAGTGTTCCTCCCATTTGGTGTGCCTGCTGTGTATGTCTGCTGTACCTATGACACTGTCATTCCTGGGATACTCCTTCCCTGCCATCCTGGGGATGCCCCCTGTCTCTCACATGTCAGATTCCCTACTTCTGCCCCTGTGGCTTCTGTATTTTGGTTTACCCCTTTGTGTTTTTTTTTTTTTTTTTGGCAGAACCGGGGATTGAACTCAGGCCCTTGCACTTGCCAGGGAAGCGCTTATTCCACTAAGCCATCTCCCCGGCCCCCACCCCTTGTGTTTTTAAGTTATGTCCTCTAGTAGCTTTCTGAGAAGAAGTACATGAGAGAAGTCAGTTGGTCAAATGCTTGGGTATCACATGATAGCATTGAAATACCTTTCCAAAGTTTTGTTTTATTGTATTATATTGTATTTATTTTAATTTTATTTTTGTGGTACCAGGGATTGAACTCGGGACCCTGCACTTGCTAGGCAAGCGCTTATTCTACTGAGCTATCTCCCTGGACCCCAAAGTTTTAAATCTGTGTTTTTGTTTTTTTGTACCTCAGTATTGCTGTGGTGCTGTCATTCAGACCCATAATATGTAGAAATCACAGTGATGTGTCTTCATAGGGGTTTATTTTTACATGTTCTATTGAGTACTTATCACTGTGGAAGGTGGTTTCCTTCTGTTCTTTTTTTTTTTTAAGCTGGAGGTGATAAGTGCTCTACTGTTGAGCTACATCCTTGGCCTGAAGTTTTTAAAATCTATTTTAAATTCCATTCCTTTGTTTTCCTTCTGTCTTTCTGGGAGGATGACCATTCCAGGCTCATTTTTTTTCCCTGATCTTTTTGAAAAATTTTCCATTTCTATGGGATTTTGTATTTTTGCTGTTAATAAGAACTCCTTTTTTTGTTCTTTGAGTGCTTTTCTTTTGTTGCTTTTCTTCCTCCCCTTCTTACCCTTCCTCTTTCTTCACTTTATGAATGAAATTAAGGCTGGGCTCATTAGGCCTCACTAGTCATATTGAAATTGTATGTAATTTTTATTTGGGGTGCTGGGCATGCTAGTCAAGTGTTCTATCACGAAACTATATCCTCAGCCCCTTTCTGAGAACCTCTAAAATGTATACCCATCCTTGTTTTGAATGCTATATGCTTTTAACTCTTTAAAAGGAATTGATAATTTCTAGTTTTATTTAAGTTTTCCTCTTTCAAGGTCTGTTTTTTTTCATATTTTATCCTTTTATGTTAGAGATATTCTGACCATATGTAGTAGTACTTTGTCAGTCATTGTCTATTAATACGTAGTTTGGAAGCCATGTACAGATAGTGAACCTTTTCAGCTCTGGGTATCCCTATAGAGGGATGTGGATTAAGTATGTCAGTGTCAGTGCCTGTATCTTTTCTCTTAAGCTAGAGCTTACCTGGAGAAGCCTTCTGTTTTCTGGAGTGAAAGTCTAAGCTTGAGTGCCATTCATCTAAAAGCCTACTGTATCAGTCCCTTTCACATGACTGGAACAAAACACTTGCCACCTGCCTTTTTTTTTTTTTTTTTTACCACCTGCCTTTTGCCAGGCATGTGCTTATTCTACTGAGCTATCTTCCCAACCTAGTTATTATTGGAAGTTTATCATTTATAAAAAATGAATTTGGACTTTGTAGATCATTTATTTTCTGTTATTTTTCCCCCTGCTTTTTTTTTTTTTTT
>NW_004524683.1:1021987-1027034 GCF_000260255.1 Octodon degus | reverse complement strand
TTTTTAGTATAGGGTCTACAGGGTCTTACTATGTAGATTAGACTTGTAGTGATTCTCCTGTTTTCAGCCTCCCAAGCACTGGGATTATAGGTGCGTGCCATCATGCCCAGTCTCAATCACTGTCTCAGTGTGTCCTGGGGGCGAGGCTGGCACAGCACGCTGGGGATAGAACCCCAGCTGCTGCACTCTGCCTAAGTAAGCGCTTTAGTCCACTGAGCTATCTGGCTGGCCCTGTCACCTGCAATTTAATAGGGGGTTATTTGGCTCATGGATTCAGTCCTTGGTTGGCTGCTCCATGCAGAAACAGCATGGTGGAAAGGGATGACAGAGGAAAGCTCCTTGGCCCATAGCAGGGGAAATTAGGCAAGGCAGAAGTCAGGACAAAAGTACTCCCTTCCAGCTTAGATGACTCACTTCCTCTCATCCAGGCCCCACCAACTTGCCAAGGGATTACTGTACCAATGAGAATTGAACACTCATAATCATCACCTTTCAAAAGCCCTACCAGTGAATGTGTGAGACTTTGAGGAGAACATTTTAGATTTAAAGAATATATTGAGGGGCCGGGGAAATGGCTTGGTAGAATAAGCGCTTGCCTGACAAGCACAAGGGCCTGAGTTCAAAACCCTGGTTCCAAAAAAAAAGAATATATTGAGAGATGATTTCTGGGGACAGAAGAGACTCAATATTTGGCAGGTAGATTTTTAGCATGGTGTTCCCACTCGCAAGTGTTCATGGGATTGCCTAGTCCCAGAAATTTTCATTATGGATTGGAGAGGAAGGAAGAAGCTTTTGATCCTTTAATACTCTTAACTAACTTTGTGTTCAGTTGAAAAGTTATCTCTTGTGCCAAATTTTTAATTTTTAGGTCTTCTAAAAATTCTTTGTTCTTTGTTTTCTATGTGTCTGCTTTCAATAATTTTGTTACAGTATTCTATTAATGGGATATAAGGAAGGAGTACAGATAAATGTATAAAAGCTGCTTGTTGCATTTTCCTTTTTTTTTTTTTTTGTGGCAGCTCAGCCTGCCCTAGGGTTGGGGTTGCCTCAGCATGTGGTGCTGGGGATCAAGCTGCAGACATTTTAGACCACTGAGCTATCTCACCAGCCCCTCCTACTTTACTTTGTTCATACATTCTATGTATAGAATGGATAATTGGCAAGAAGATGTTTTTAAATTTGTTTAATCATTCCATTTTGAAGAGTTATATTTCAGATGTGTGTGATTGTAAGTGACATGAAGTAGTCTACAATAAACTTTTTTTTAACATAGTGGAATATAATACTGAAATCTTGTTTTCTTCTCTTTTCTGTCTTGGAATATAGCATGCAACCATCCAGAAGTGGCCGAGTTCACGATGTAAGATGTCGGCATTGGTGACTTACAGGTAACTTTATTATGATGTAGTGCTTTTCTTTAAAAGTTTATCCTTGATGTACTTGATTCAGTGATCAAGTATTAGGTATCATTTAGCCTCGTATTCCAATCCTGTGTTTTGTGTTATTATGAAAATCATTTCTAGAGGTGAAGGCTCAGCCAACATAAGCACCTGCCTGGCAAGCACAAAGTTCCAAGTTTGATCCCAGTACCAAAAAAAAAAAAAAAAAAAGATATCTAAGAACAGGGCCAGAGAGAGATAGCCCAGTGGACTGAGTACCTGCTTAGGCAAGCACAAGGACCAGGGTTCAATCCCCAGTACCACATGCTGTGCCAGCCCCGCCCCTGGGCCCAATGAACCAGCCACTGAGACCAAAACAGGAGGATCATTACAAGTCTGAGCTACATAGTGAGACCCTGTACCAAATAAAAAGAAGGAGAAAAGAAGAAGGACAAGGAGGAGAAAAGGAGGAGGAGGAGATCATTTCTAGAGAAACTATGACACTAGTTTTCCTCATTTGTAAAATGAAGTGAGAGTGCAAGATTGAGGATGAAATGAAATACTGGGGGTATAGAGTGTCTGACATGGAATGTAGTTAATTACACAGTAGCTCCTACTATTAGCTGCATAATTCTTCTGTCTTGGTGAGGAACTGACCTGGTGGGGAAAATTTTGAAAGTTCTTTTTCTGTTCTTGAATTTTGAATTAACCTCTTTTTACTGTTTTAGGTCCTTCAAGGCATTTTTCCCACTCCTTGACAACTTCTCTCAACCAGTGGCTCAGCTCTGGGCACTGTGGGCTGTGTATCATGTCTGCAGTAGAAACCGTATGTGCTTAATGTATATTCAAAATAGTGATTTTCCAGCTATCTTTTGAATAATGAATGATTTCAAAATGGATTTTCAAAAATTGCTTATGATCATGACTGATCCTCCAAATATCACTGTCTTTAAACTATTGGCGAATTTAGCTCTTTTTAAAAAGAAAATTAACATTATGTCATTAGTTTTAAAAATGCTGTAAAAATTAGTATTTTATTTGGATGTGGATGTCTAGCAATATAGAAAATAAACACTAGTTTTCACCAGGCAAATAGCATTAATTTGCTAACTATCCCGTTACTTTTGGATTCATGATGCATTTAGTATATGCTATTTATAAACTTCATATGAAATTACATAACTGATTTTATGCTAGAAAACTCAAAAAACAGTTTTGAGAATTAGAGCCTTATTTAGCATATTAACTACATCAACTATATGTTGACTATATATAAAGTATAAAATCCCAATGGATGGTTTTTGTTTTTTTGATCAGGGTCTCACTATAGTGAATCCAGGCTGGCTCTAAATTCACAGTGTAGCCCAGGCTGTCTTCAAACTCAGCCTCCTGCTTCAGCTTCCAAGTGCTGCGATTACAGATGTATATCACCACCTAGCCCCACTTGTTTTTTAATATCAGCAAAAATCTGAAAATTAAGGGAAAAGATATAATTCTCATTATCAACAAAAGTGATTTTAGCGGCTGGTGAGATGGCTCAGTGGTCTAAAGCACCTACTTAGAAGCAGGCTTGGCAAAGCACAGGGACCGCGGTTCAATCCCCCAGCACCACATGCCAGCCAGCCCCCACCCCCTGGTGGGCTGAGCTGGACACACACACATAAATAAAATTAAAAAAAAAAAAAATGATTTTAACAAGTAATAAGAAATTGAGCATGGTTTGAAGGCTGAGGCATAATGACAAGCTTAAGGCCAGCCTAGGTGACTTAGTGAGATGCTGTTCTAACATGAAGTACAAAGAGATAGGGGTATGATTTTTTTTTGGGGGGGAACCGGGGATTGAACTCAGGCCTCGTGCTTGCCAGGGAAGCGCTTATTCTACTGAGCCATCTCCCCGGCCCGAGATAGGGGTATGGCTCTGGGGTACAGTGCTTGTCTACCAAGCAGAGCTCAGGGTCAATCCCTAGATCATTAAAAATACTAAGACCCATATAGGAGTTGATAAAAGATAACTTATACTTATGAGATAGACATTCCATGCACCAAAGATGGAAAGACTTACTAAGATATGACATCCATTTTTCAGTTTTATGAATATAGTACAATTCAAGTGAATGAGTTAGCGATATGTGGGATTGAAAAGTATTCTAAAGTTTATCTCACAGGGCTGGGGATATAGCTTAGTGGTAGCCCTTACCTAGCATGCACAAAGCCCTGGATTTAATTCCCAGTGCCACCAGAAAAGAAAAGTTCATCTCAGAATAGACAGGAGAAAAACTTAACAAAGAAAAATGGCTTTTAGGAGTTGGCACTAGCACTTCTGTTAACATGATAAAAATGTACTGGGACCAGCACAGAATGCAGTGTGTTGGAAAGACTCTAAAACAGACTAGTTTTCCTCTCCTCTTGCTCCCTTTCCTTCTTTTTCTTTTTTCCCCCCTGTGGTGCAGGAAATTGAGTGCATCTGGGTGAGTGTGCTACCCTTGAGCGTCTCAGCCCTAGAATTTTACATTATAACTGTGTAAACTGGAACTTAGTTGTGTATTTACTGAGTACCAGGCATTACTGGAAGGACTTGAGTAGGTCATTTTGAAAGGGGTCCCCATCATCACTGCGATTCACATTTCACCGATGAGAAAGCGTGAAGCACAGGGAAGTAAACTAGCCCACAATGAACATGCTAGCCACTGCCAGAGACAAGGCTCTGACCCAGTAAGCTACAGTTAACACTGTTTATTGCTCAGGGATTTTTCAATATATAAATAGATCAATTTATGAAATGTCTTAGACATCATTTCCAGTCTTATTCCTATTACAAACACTGTTTTAAACAAAAAATTACACACATATAAATAGAAAAAGAAAGACACATGTGTACAGTAGTGTGATAATGAAGCTACCTTACCCCAAAACCAGAAAACCTGTGCTATACTCCCAGTTTTTGTCATTTACTAATTGTCTACTTGAGCGATGATTTTAACCTCTTTGTGCTTCCATTTCCTCAGCTATAAAATGGAGATAGCAGTACTTCATGCAGGTTTTATGACAAATAGGTTAATACTTGTAAAGAATTTAGAACAGTGCTAGTATAATATATTTATATGTAGCATATTATCAGTAGCATGGTGCATAGCTACCATACATGATGAGCAATCTCATTTTGCAATCATGTGAGTTAATCTTCAGAATCCTTGGGAAGTTCCTGAGTATAAGTTATAAACGTTTGTAATTTAGATAGAAATTGTTAAATTGTCCTCCAGGAAGTTGATTCCTGTTGATGAGACATAAGACCACCCCCATCCCCTCCCCCACCCCCATCGCCCTGTTCTGGGGCTCAAACCCAGCATTTTTATGCATGCTATGCAAGCACTCTACCACTGAGCTGTAACTCAGCTTTTTAAAATTATGAGACAAGGTAACTCACTAAGGTGCCATGGCTGCTGATGTTCCTGCTTTAGCCTCCCTAGTAGCTGGGATTACAGATACACATCAGAGTTTGGGATGTGTTCTTAAATAACAAAATCTCTTGAACTAAAATATTATGTAAGTCCCTCCCTCCACTCTTACTATTTTTTTTTTAATCTTATTTGTGTGTGTGTGTGTGTGTGTGTGTGGCCAGTTCAGCCCACCAGGGGGCGGGGCTGGCTGGCATGTGGTGCTGGGGGATT
>NW_004524683.1:1020332-1021887 GCF_000260255.1 Octodon degus | reverse complement strand
TTTTTAATTTTATCTATTTGTGAGTGTGTGTGTGTGTGTGTGTGTGTGGCCAGCTCAGCCCACCAGGGGGCGGGGCTGGCAGGCATGTGGTGCTGGGGGATTGAACCGCAGTCCCTGTGCTTTGCTAAGCTTGTTCTAAGTAGGTGCTTTAGACCACTGAGCCATCTCACCAGCCCTCCACTCTTACTATTAAATAGTAGCATAGGTGGGCATAATATTCTAGAATGAGTTATTTTCTGTCAGCATGTGGGAGACAGAAATATTTCCATTGTCATGATTGAAGTCTGCTGTCAACCTTATTATCATTCCTTGATAGGTAATTTTTTCCCCTTTTGGTTCCTTTTTTGCTGATCTGTGGCTTAGCTATACCTTACCTGAATATGAATATTCTTTTATTTTGCTTGATACTTCAGATTCCTATTTTAAGAATTCAAAAATGTTACCTTCCCTTTACTTTCTCTGTTCTTTTCCTGTGGAACTTCTATCAGATGATACATATCATCTATGCTTCTTTTTCCAATCTGCTGATCCTTAGTAGAGTATAGTAGGGTTTTGGAGTAATCTCAGCACTGTAGAGGCTGCGGCAGGAGGAGCACGGTGAGTTCAAGAGCAGCCTGTACTATGTAATGTGGTCTTATCTCAAAAAAAGCATCGTCTTCATCAGACTTGATTGTGTTTGACTGTTGCCAAAGGTGATGCTAATCTGTTTACACACCCCCAATGTACCCCCCATACTGAGGACTGACCCAAGGGCTCTTTTAACACATTCCCAGCTCTTTTTAAAATTTCATTTTGTGGACCAGGGATATAGTTCAGTGGCATAACTGCCTGCCTGGCAAGTACAAGATCCTGAGTTCAATTCTCAGTACACACACACACACACACACACACGCACACACACAGAGTAACATTTCATGTGTAGACCATCTTGTTAAGTTGCGGAGGTTACCATCAAACTTCTAAGTCTTCTGCCTTGGCCTCTCAAGTATCTTGGGTTACAAGTGTTTGTAACCAGGCCTGGCTCTGATCTGTCTGTTTTTGCTTATATTACATGTTTGTGTGTTCATAATTTTTATTATGGCCTTTAACAGGGTTTTTCTGTGAGAATCCATCTTAGACTGAATGAACATCTATATCAGACTGAATTTAGGCCCTTTAAGAGTGGCGTGTTCTACTGACTGAGCTAGCGGGGCACTCTTGAATTTAGACCCTTTAGAATAGTTTTGTATTTGCTTCTGTGAAGTAGTTCCAGAGGATTGGGTTAATTTTTACGTTAACTTTCATTTACTTACCTTATTTTTTTTTTACTTCCCTTACTTTGTGGTACTTTGGGTTGAGTATAGGGTCTTTCAACTGGACTATCCCTTAGCTCTTTTTTAATTTTTTGAATTGGAGTTTTGCCACATTACCTAGGGTGGGATTGAACTTGTGATCCTCCTGCCTCAGACTTCCAGAGCGTGCCACTGTAAGTGTGTGCTGCCAAGCCTGGCCTTACATTTCTATTCTGGAAAAATTCCTTCTGTATAGTCATTTAAATTTTTTAAGTATTTTATAT
>NW_004524683.1:1000616-1019862 GCF_000260255.1 Octodon degus | reverse complement strand
CAGCCCCGCCCCCTGGTGGGCTGAGCTGGCCACACACACACACACACACACACACACACACACACACAATAAATAAATAAATAAATAAATAAATAAAGTAAGCTGGGTTTGGGATAGTTTAATGAATGGTAAGCTCTTGCCTGATATATGCAAGGCTCTGGGTGTTTGAAGTTTAGGGTTGTCTGGAAGTAAACATTAAAATGATCATCTGTTTTCTTGCCCTGCAAGCCAAGGGTTATTTAAATTTTAATGAATTTGTCTGGAATCAATGAATTTTACTTGTTGGTTCTTGGGTCAGTGAGCTGAAATTTTTGTAATTTTTCTTTGTAAAGGTATGGCGTGATCAGAGAATATTCAGAATAACACTTTGCCTTTGTTTGATTTTTCTTTCAGCTAGTGTATACTGCAAAATGTTAGGCGAAGAAGGAGGATTGCCACTTTTGTGTAATATCCAGGCACACCATCAGACAAATCCACAGGTTCAGCAGATGGCGGTTTCCTTTCTGGAGGACTTCAGGATGTATTTCACCACCTACAGGAAACACACTGTGTGTTGAGTGCACTTCCTGAACCTAAGAGGCCCTGGAGATGTGCCCTGTTCCCCAGCAGCAGGCCCCTGGGTGTTGAAGCCAGGTGTTGGAGCTTGTGAGTTGGCTGTCTCATTGGCCTTTTTTAAAAAAAATTTTTTTGTTGTTGTTAAGTTATGAAAGGGGTGTATTTGTATGCTAGCCATTACCTCAGGTCAAGGTGAAATCCTTTTGGGGACCCTCCCTCAGCAGCAGTTTGTAAAAAGTCAAACCACAGACTTGGAGAAGACCTGGGAGCTTGTGTTGAAAGAGCTGAGCTAGTTTTCTCTGGCCTTGGACGGTTTCTCTGTGTGGGGAGCTTGTCAGATGGATAGGACTTGTGAACCCAGAAGAGGAACCAAAGACCTACCAGAAAATCTTGCTGGTTGTTAAATTTCCTCAGTTCCTGGATAAAAGAAACTACCAGAAAAGAAATATATTGAGAAAATATACTTGTAGATTTTGTTTGGAAGGCAAAACTTGTGTTGGAAAATAAAGGTATTTTTTTACAGATACCAAATATTTTTCATTTGAGAGGTAGAGGGGAAATGTTTAATATAGTTTTATTATTATTTTTTTATTTTTTTAAAATTTTTTATTTTTTATTTGTGTGTGTGTGTGTGTGTGTGTGTCTGTGTGTGTGTGTGTCTGTGTCTGTGTGGCCAGCTCAGCCCACCAGGGGGCCGGCTGGCTGGCATGTGGTGCTGGGGGATTGAACCGCGGTCCCTGTAGCTTTGCTAAGCTTGTTCTAAGTAGGTGCTTTAGACCACTGAGCCATCTCACCAGCCCCATATAGTTTTAATATTCTATCTGTATTCTTTCTTCTGCAGCTTGACTAATTAGACCAAGTGAATGGGATATGGAACAGTAGAGGGAAGGTTATATAGATTATAAGTCTTCTTGCCTCATGATTTGCTGTAATTTGGGGCCATATGACCCAATCAGGAGGAAGAGGATAGTCCAAAAAGCTGCCAAATATTTTAAGGGGCACTTTGCCCAGTATGGAGGAAAAAAGGAGTAACTTCTCAAGGAACCAGTCTCAACTAAAAAATAAACTTGTCAGATGCTTTAAGGACCTGAAAGTAAAGTCCCAATTGATTATTAGCATGTTGAAAGATTAGTCTTTTGTTTTTAGCTGGCTTGGTCCAGATTCTTATTTATTTTGAGATAAAGTGTCACTCTAACCCAGGCTGCGCTCAAAACTTGTAACCCTCCTGCCTCAGCTTCCCAAATGCTGGAATTACTGGCACACATGGCTATACCAAACTGGTCCTTAACTAGAGTATCATGTGCGATCTTTGGGAATCAAATGAGGAAGAAACTCACTCTTAGTTATATTCTAAATGGTGTTCTAGACTATTTGTAACCAAGTCTTTCCATACTCCATAAACTAAACTTTATTGGCTCACATTCACTTTCCTTTGTGATTCTAAAAAGTTTCCTGACCTGGATTCCAGAATTGGAAGCACATTGCATTACCGGATACTAACTTGTGCTGATGCAAGGATGTGTTGCAGGAACTAGTGTCTGCTGCACCCCGGCTCTATAGCAAGTTTTCCTGCAGTTTATCTGGTTCGTAACTGTGCACTGAGATTTTATTCTCCCCACCTAACAGATGAGAAAAAAGAAATCCAGTAAGATTGACTTTCTAGGGAGGTCACTGGCGAGGATGCACCGTGTAAGGCCTGGACTCCTGTCTTTCCTCCTTTCCACCATACGTGTGTGATCTGAGTATACTCAGTGTCAGCACACCAGCCCATTACTGGTGTGTGTCTGTGCCTGTGCCCAGGACACTCAGCCCGAGCTTATATGCAGCCAAGGGATGACCATAGCAGTCTTGGTAGAGACAAGTCTCTCGAGACTAGCATAGATTTATGAATACTAGGCTTCCCCTGTTGTTAATTATCTTCAGTACATTACCCCCTTGTTCACCTTTGCTCACACCAGTCCATCAACTTTCTTCTTCTAGTCTTCCAGGCAGGCTGAGTTCAAGTGTTGTCCACTCATTTCCCAAACCCTTCTCTTCATTAAAATTAATCACTCTTAGCTGGGTGTGATGGTGTGCACCTGCAATCCCAGGTACTTAGAAGGTTGAGGCAGAATTGCAGCTTCAAGCTTAGCCTGAGTAACTTAGACCATGTCTCAAAATACAGAGGGCTGGGCTGTAGCTCAGTGCAAAGGGTCTGGGTTCAATCCCCAGTGCTGGAAAGAAAAGTGCTTTCTTTGTACTCCTGCAGGCCAGTGAACATCTTACTGCCCTCTACAGTTTATATAAAGTTTTCACAGTGATATCCTTTGATTCTCATGGGACACTGGAGGTTAACAGTTACAACATGTTTATTGAATGTGAGGGTTTTAAAAATCTTCACAGCAGATTCATTGAGCATATAACAAAGGTGAAGCCTAAGAAGTTAACCATTTTTCCAAAGTTATACAGCAGGTACTAGGATGCTGAGGTCCAAGTCCTGACACAGGCTCAACCAGTACTCAGACTGATTGAATCTCTCCTTTCCAAAGGAAGAGACAAGGAGCTTTTTACAACCTCTTGCTGGCACTCGTATAAAGCATGCTGGTGATGAGGCCGAGGCCAAGGCCTGAGTGCCACCCATACAGACAGAGGGCTCCACCTGAAACTGTAGTTTGTCATTTGGGTAGGGAGAACCAAGCATTCTGCAAGGCAAAGCAATGCCAGTGATTGTCTAGGTAGGGTGAGGAGCAAGGAAGGCAGCTGTACGTGGGGTGGTCAGCATCTTGGTACAAGGCCATCCATTTTGTATCCATCGCCTTCCATGTGAAGAAACTAAAGGCCAGCAAGGTACCGTGATGAGGCAGTACTGCTACAGCTCCTTTGGGGTGCAGCTCTTGTGCATGAGGTCACTTGCCCACGAACTTTGGGGGTCGCTTCTCCCTAAAGGCTGCCATGCCCTCCAGCCGGTCCTGAGTTGGGATGTTCTGCAACAATGCATCAGGAACAAGTAAGAGGTGGAGGGGGAATGCCACTCTGCTCCAGCCTGCCAAGCCCTGGCCTCTCCTTGCACCGTTTTGCCTCCAGGGGGCATGTGTTCTGCAGGAGCTGGCTAGGTTCCTGCTCAATACAGCCCAGACTACAGCAAGAAGCAGCTTTGACTTCATCTACATAGTTGGTTCTCACTGTCTACTGGTCCCAAGATCCTTACTGAGTGTTTGGGATATTTATTATCCTTGGGATTAGTATGTTTTTACTCACTAAGTATTGGGACAGCCTCAGGTTTGCAATCACTTGGTTGGGTACAGTCTGTAGCTGGTACTCAGGCCTTGCCCACCTGTTGCCCAGCCCTGCAAGTGCTGCCTGGCAGGGATAGTGTAAACTGTTGTCAAATACTTGTCAGCTTTCCTGAGTCACTAAGTGGAGAAGGATGAGCCACTGTTTGGTAGTTGAGGAAACAGTTCCAGAGGAACCCTGTGTTCCTCAGCCACTCCAGGTTAATTATGAGAGGGTGGCACAATCTAGCTCCAGGTTGAGAGGAGCCTTCCCAGTAGGTTGTGCACTGCTGATGAGTGGGCAGGGGCTGGCAGCAACTACATACCTGGGCATAGCACATCCCTTCAATGGCCATCCCTGATGCAATGTCCACCTACAAAAGGAAGCACTTGCTGGTTCAGCGAAAACTGTACCCGGCCCCATCTCTGTAAGCCGCCTCCCGCGTGGCAAGCAACACCATATGTGACAGCATTGGGAGAGTGGGGAGGGCTGCTGCCCCTGTGGGCAGAGCAGCTGGTTTGCTCTAGACAGGAAGTGGGGAGCACACTGCAGGCTCAAGCCCATGTCTCTCCCTCCCTACGCCTTTGCCACTCCCAGTAGTTGTTAGCTGCAGACCTTTGGGGGCCTGGTATTTTCTCCAGCCTCTGGTGCCAGTACTGTAGGTATAAATTCAGTTTCATGGTGAGGGTCATGAGCCTTGTTAACTGGCTGAGAAAGTTTAACAGCCGCCTGTGGTCCTCATGGGGGCTCAGCTCATCTGCCTTATCTTCTTCCTGTCAGGAGTTTGCGTGTGTCTCTTCTTTCCCACTGTGAAGGGCACTCTGTCTTAGTTCCCAGCGCAGGTGCAGAGTCAGCATGTGAAGAGTGAATTAATGTTCTTGGGCAGATAGCTGCACATGGCATACCTCAAGCCCTGTGCCTGAGGCCAGCACAAGCTGGAGGGCCACCTGGGAGCCACACAGATGCCGTTCCTTCTGCTCATTCCTTGTAGGCAGGTCATTTGCTCTTTCTGAGCCTCACTTTCCTCCTCTGCACAGTGCAGGGAAGAAGACAAAATGTCACTGGGAATGTCTGGCCAAATTTACCACTTTGTAGATGAGTAAACTGAGGCACAAAGTGAGAGGCCAGACTTGAAACCTGTGGATGAGGAAACTGAAACCTGATTTTGAGGGTTTTTTTCCCCATTTGTGCTGTCCAAGAGCCAGGAAAAACATACACCCAGCAACTGCTGCCTTTAGGGGAATCCAGGTCCCAAGTCAGGAGACTCACCTCCATTCCTCGGTCGATGGCTACTTTGCCCAGCCGCACAGCAATGGGGGCCTGGGGAAAAGAGCCAAAGCTAAGGTTTGCACTGGAGAGAAGCACAGCTTTGTTGAACTGAGTTCTGATACCAGTACTGTGGTACTTTGTATTTCCTAAACTTAACCCTCCTGCCTATTAGGCGCAGCTGCTTTTTCTGTAGTAAAGGCAGCAGACTCTGACCCTGACCCTCCTGGTCCTCAGTAGCTGGAGCTCTTGTCATTCACCCTATCCTTCCATTGCTCACCATGCCTCTTGGCTGTTCGAGCACTTCCACAGCATGGTGCTGCTTGCCTTCCAGGTACCCACATTAGATGTAAAACTGAGCTCAAGGGGTAAAGAGCTTGGCTTCCTTCTTTGTAACCTTTCTACTGCTGTTTTGTTCTTTTTCTCTCATCTGCATCTCAGCAAATGCAAGCCTCTACTGATGTGAGTTTTTATGTTTACTGTGTCATCCTTTTTTCTTTTCTTTGTATTTTAGGACAAGGTCCATAGGGTCTCACTGTATAGACTGGATTTGTAGTGATCCTCCTGTTTACAGCCTCCCAAGAGCTAGGATTACAGGCATGTGCCACCACGCCCAATCTCACTCAACATCTCAGCACACCCTGGGGGCGGGGCCAGCACGGCATGCCCAGGGATCGAACCCCCCGGCCCCTGTGTCAGCCTAAGCAGGCGCTTTAATCCGCTGAGCTATTTGGCCGGTGTCGTTTTTATGCTTCTGTTGTTTGAAACTTGCCATGAACATATACATATAAAATGTATGCCATGTTATTTAAGTACTCAAATAGATTTTTCTACCTAAAAAGTATGTATGTGAACATATTTATCTACATAGAGACAAATATATTTTAAAAAGAATTATTAGAAACATTATTTTGAAATGATATGGCTCACCCTAGACAGTATGTTCCATTCCTTTGGTGTTCAAATAGAATACATAGCCAGACTATTCAGTGGCTCATGCACATTTACTATTTGAGAGAGAAATCTGATTTGATATATGGACCTCCTATATTCCCATAAACTATTGGTAGTTTTTTTCTGGACTAAGTGCCCTTTTTAGTACTTTGTTTTTTGTCCAGTAGGTGGCAGCCGTGTGTCACTCCAAGCCTAACACAAGAAGGTCCCAGCTGTGAGATTAGTAGTTGTAGTTCCTAATTAGCAGAAGACTGACATTTTGGTACATGATCTCCTTTTAAATACTGAAATAACACACTGTAATTGTATTAGTTGAATACCATTACCCTGGAATATTTGGAAATGTAAATCATCTTGAGATTCTGTTACAGTTTATATCAAAAGGCAAACTGTACCCAGTCTCCAGGTGCAGCTAGATGCTCCCCAGGGAAGCTGCAGTCTGCCACTCCCTCAAGCCATCCTGGCTTGTGCAAGCCTTCGGTGGCTCCAGACACGAAACCCAAGGGCTTCAAGACTGCTGGATAAGGACATTAAGTCTATTTACATACAGTGACCCCAATCATCCTGCCCCAAGAGAACATCTCAGTTTCAGAGCTTTATTATCCCTCTCTTTTCATTACTAGGGATTAAACCACAGGAATGTACTGAGCCACAGGTCTGATGTTTGTTTAAATTTTTCTTTTCAGAAGGATGTCCCTAAATTGGCTTGGCTGACTTGAACTTACCAGTCTACCTCAGCCTCCCAGGAGGCTGGAATCCCAGGCATGTGCCACCAGCCCAGTTACTTATTTTTATGCTTAATTCAAGATGCATTTTCTTGGAGGCATGGATGGCCCATCTTTGTGTGGAAGGGTACATGGCTTTTCCTACTTTGATTTGGCTCGTACTTGCTCTGCAAAGCCCATTTCTTTTCCTATTTTTGTTACTGTCTGTGCTTGTCTTGAACAATTCTTTGTTCAGGGCAGAAAAAAAACCGAAAAACCACATCAGGAGACATTCGTACCCCCAAACTTGGTAACACTTCTTCCTTTGTTGGCTCTCTGCTTTTCACTGCCACATCATAAACTGTTTCACCTCTGTGATACCCCTCTACCATGTGCCACCTGCCTTGGAGCCAGCCAACTAGACTGCAGCTTCATACTGTGAGCTAAGTAAACCTCTCCTTTAAAAAAAAAAAAAAATACAACCATGGTCTGGGGAGATAGCTCAGTAGAATAAGCGCATGCCTGCCAAGCTCAGGGTCCTGAGTTCAACCCCTAGTACCAAAAAATAAATAAATAAAAATAGAAAATAAAATAAAAAATTTAACAAATACTTACTTGTTTGGTACAGGGTTCTTGCTATACAACTTAGACTTGTGATCCTCCTGTCTCAGCCTCCCCAGCTTTGGAATTACAGGTGTGCACTACCACTATTGGTTTCAGTGGCCAGCCTGACACAGGACCAGCACAGCATGCAATACCGAGGATCAAACCCAGGCCCTTGTGCTGGAGGCACTTAGACTGCCGAACCGTCTCCCTTGCCCCCCAAAATACAATCTTAATATTAAAATGGTGTATGTTTTTAACTTTTATACTTAATTTGTGTGGTTTTATAATGTGTCTATAATTCTTTTTGTATTTGAAATATACTATAAATCTGGTATAGGGCTACATGCCTATAATCCCAGTACTTTAGGAGGCTGAAGCAGGAGGATAGCAAGCTCAGGCCCAGACTGGGCAACTGAATAATTTATTGAGACCCTTGTCTCAAGCACAAAGGCTAGAGTTGTAGTTCAGTTGGAAGGCCCTGGCTTCGATTCCTAGAACTTAAAAATAAAGTATTATATATGTGATTTCAAAGTTTTAAAATATTTTTAGCAAAGTATAGTGGTATACACCTGTTAACCCCAGCACTTAGGAGACTGAGGCAGAAGGATCACCATGAGTGTAAGAACAGCCTGGGCTACATGAATTCAAAGCCAGGCAGAACTACATAAGAATACTATCTCAAAAAAAAGTATTCTACACTTTCAAAGACAGCAGTTTTATGCCTATGTAATCCCAGCACTAGGAGGCTGAGGCAGGAGGATTGGTGGGAGTTTGAGACCAGCGTAGGCAAAAAAATGAGCTTAAGGCCAGCCTGATCTAAATAGCAAGACCCTGTCTCAAAAAAAGGACAGCAGTTTCTATATTGTACTCTGTTGTGCAAGATAAATCCCCAAGTACCAGTGTTATCCATTACTCTTTCTGGTGTTGCAGTAACTTTTCCTTTTGTGATCTTGATAAGCAAGTCTTAATTTTTGGCTCTGTCTTCTCACAAAACGATCTTCAGCTCAGCTGCCTCAAGCCAGTAACTGAGGCACACTTACACTGTCTGACACAGAGGAAGTACTTGGTATGGGCACAGTCAAGATTTATTACAAATCAGTCAGCCCTAACTCCATTTCATGTAGTTTTCTATCTTTACAGAAACTTGAGACCTCCCCAACCCTCAGCCCTTCCCTGCTCTGTTTCCCCTAGTGAAAGGCAGCAGAGCTCCTCAGGTCCTTGGAGAAGATCCTGGTATCCCAGGGACTTTGGGCTCTGCAGCTCAGACTTGCTCCTGGGCAGTATCTCCTAATCTGTTCTCTAGGGAACAGCCCCTCCCCCATACAAACAAGTCTCATTCTAGTCCAGTTGGCCTTGAACTGACTGTATAGCTCAGGCTGGCCTGAAACTCAGGGTGTCCTGCCTCAGCCTCCAGAGTGCTAGGATTACAGGTATGCATAACCATGCCTGCGGGTCATAGAGACCAATTCTAAACATTCAGGGAAACTATCCCCAGAAACTATTAGCTGTTCTGTTGTTGCTTTTGGTGGCACTGGGGATTAAACCTAAAGCTTCACACTTGATAGGCAAGCACTCTATTGCTAGGTTATATCCCAAGCCCCTTGAGAATTTTAAAAATTAGTCTTTGACACATATCCTGCAAGATGTTTGAAGAAACTCTCCTCTGTGCAGTGAGAAAGAAAAATGGGCTAGTCGTTGTCCACTTTAGGGTCTCGCCTTTTTTGTCTTTAGGGATATTTAAGGGCTACGCTGTACACTATGGCTGCTGCTAGCCACATGTGGCCGTTAATGGCATTTGAGAGGTAATAAGTGAGGAGCTCATTTTTACCTAATGTACCTAACTGAAGTGGCCCTGTGCCACACTAGACAACAGAGAGGGATGGCGCCATTGCGTCAGAAAATTACTGGACAAAGCTATGGGGCTTCAAGCCCACTGGCTTCTACCCTTCAGAATTCAATTTTTACCGCAAGACCAACATTTGCTTTGGTTTTGTTCACCAGACAGCTCAATAGCTGCCGCCCACAGGTCCTCCCTCACGTGCTGCCTGGCACACCTGGGGCAGGATCTCTTGGGCCAGGGCTCGCGCTCGGTGGTAGGCGGCATTGCCCTCCTCACTCTGCTCCACGCTGTGATTCACCAGCCCCAGGGTGTGGGCCTGCACCCCAGTCAGCCGCCGTCCAGTGAAGATAAGCTCCTTTGCAAGGGCCACCCCCAGGCAGCGGGGCAGCCTCTGAGTCCCTCCTGTCGTGATTGAAGGTAAGGGGTGGTTAGATCAGGCTGAGGAGGGATCCTGAGAAGGCCAAGGTGGGATGTCCAGGGCTTCTCAGGGCTGCAAGCAAAGCCCAGCAACAGGGGCCCAAAGGAGGGGATCTTGGAAGGAGCAGAACTGGGCAGGTAGGGAAGGGCAGGGCCTGGGGGACCTTACCTGCCCCCGGAAGCAGCCCTCGAGTGGTCTCTATCAGCCCCATGACAGCTGTGGAAGCTATTTAAACAGGAACAGTGAATTCCTCCCCACCTCGTACACCATGGCTTATCCTGGTGGATGGGAACCCACCCACCTCTACTTCCCAGGCTCCCCACATTCTGCCTGTGAGAGCCCCAGTCTGGCCATCAGGAGGCTCAGGCCTCACTGGTGGAATCCCCCGTCTGAGCCTCAGAGTGGCCAAAAGGTGGCAGCCCTGTTCTGCCCTCAGGGTAGTGAATCTAATGACCAGATAGTACCCAAACGAGGAAGGGGCACCCAGAAGGTGCCTGACACCGTTGGAGGGTTAATGGACTGTCTCGTGCACCTGGACCTGTGGCCCGGCTTGAGTGTCCACAGCTCCTGCTTCCACCTTAGAACACCTCTGCACTTTTTGCCCCTGCCTACATTTCCTGATGGTTCCAGTCTATATCCTCTTCTCGCTCATCCTCAGAAGTTTTCCTTGACTACTCTCAGCCTCTCCTGAGTTTCCTCAGCATAGGACACTGGCCAGTGTGGTTCAGGCAAAGGAGTGGCTGTGCTGCTGTTTCTGCAGCTCTGCACTCACAATTCTCACCAAGAGCCCACAAGTTAGAGGCCTGTGACCTACTGGCCAGGAGGTGCAGACCAGGGTGATGGCCTGACCTAGCACATTCCTTCCTTTTTTGATCTCAGGACCCTGCACTTGCCAGGCAAGCACTTACCCTACTGAGCTATCTCTCCTGCCAGCACATTCCTTGACGAGCATTCCAGTACCATTCCTGGATTGACAGTGAAAGCATGGGGGAGTGGGCACCCCAGGGGTGCTCAGAATGTTTAGCTGCCACCGAGACAACCCCCAAGAAAACGACCTTGCAGGGGATCAGTTCTCTGCCAGCCTTGGTGGTGCCTGTGCACTGGAGGGCAAAAGCCTGGTGGGTCCACAGGCATCCACAGGCTCCCCTCTGCTCAGTCCTTGGCCAGAATGGAGGCTGAGCATAGCCCTCTGGCCTCGGCTCCTTCTCCCTGCCTTTCTGCTCTCCTGTCAGTGTCACTGGGCTGGAGTGACCATTCCCAAGGTGAAGGGAGCCCTCTTGTAGGGAATGGGCTCCAGAGCAGTGGGTGGCAAAGCTGCCTTGCTTGTGCTCCCTCTGTATCTCCTACTCTTGCCTCAGTTTACCTCTTGGCTGGAAGGCCCCTCTGCTTGTCCTGCTTTACTCGCCCTCCCCTGCTCCCGCCACTTGTGCACAAGCAGTACCTGCTACTCGGAGGTCACAGGCCAGGGCCAGCTCCAGGCCTCCGCCCAAGGCAAAGCCATCCATAGCTGCAATGGTGGGTGTGGGGAAGGCTGCTGTAGGATGAAGAGGGCAGGATCAGGACACAGACTTCAGCTGGCAGAACAGAGGGTCCCAGGTTGGGCCCTTACTGGCCCCTATGCCAGATTATCTCAGCAGTTGGTTTTTGTACCAGGGAAGGTTCTGGGGTCTTTGGGGATGGGAGTGGGGGTAGGCTGCAGTCTAACCCACTCCTGCTGGCTTCCCTGGGACCCGCTGTGTGTGTGCCAAGCCTCACCCTGGCACTGGGAACCGAGACCTAAATAGGATCTGGCCTTGCTCTTGTGAGCTTGGGCTAGTGGAGAAGGCAAGTGTGTAATCAGGCAAAACTTTGGGAACTTAGTGCTCCCATGAAAGGAAGCTTGGAGGATGTTGAGAGGGCTTACTGAAGGAAGCATTGCAGGTCTTGAAGGGTGAGTGAAAACTGAGGCAGCCAAGAAGGGATGTTCCACACGAAGGGAACAGCAACTGTTGAAGCCCAAAGCATGTTTGGTGAGCTTGAATCCTGGAATAGCTGGGACTGGACTGTAGGACTGGCGGGGGGAGTCACTGTAGTGGGGGACAGGGGCTAAACAGCCAGGTCCTCCCTGGTACAAATGTTCTCTGCATCCTCTTGTCCACTCTTCTTTTTTTTTTTTAATTTTATTTATTTGTGTGTGTGTGTGTGTGTGTGTGTGTGTGTGTGTGTGTGTGTGGCCAGCTCAGCCCACCAGGGGGCGGGGCTGGCTGGCATGTGGTGCTGGGGGATTGAACAGCGGTCCCT
The DNA here is from genome assembly GCF_000260255.1 of Octodon degus. Lineage (NCBI taxonomy): Eukaryota > Metazoa > Chordata > Mammalia > Rodentia > Octodontidae > Octodon > Octodon degus. The sequence goes on along the minus strand of NW_004524683.1, from coordinate 1,007,987 downwards.
GTGCTTTGCTAAGCTTGCTCTAAGTAGGTGCTTTAGACCACTGAGCCATCTCACCAGCCCCTCCACTCTTCTTTATAGAATGCCGTGTGCCCATCCCTGTGTCTCCCACAGGGCTCAAAGCAGAATATGCTCTTTGGAGTAGGGAGGGGCTGGTGCCAGCAAGGGACACTCTCCTCCCCCATACCCTCTGCTCTCCTCAGACCCTTACCAATCTCATTCATCAGGCCTCGGAGTCGCTGGACAAAGACCCCCACCTCTGCTGCACTCATCTGCTCCCGCTCCTTCAGGTCCGCACCTGCAGGTGGTGAAGGATTGGTGCCCACACTTAGGGGCAAGGCCTGGTCCTGAATCCCCAGGGACTGGAGATCTAGCAAAGGAGACTGGAGGAGAAACAGCTAAAGAGGAGGAGAAATGTGAAAAAATGTCAGAGGAAGAGCATCAAAAAAGAGTAGCTGCCACAGCAAAAGGACAAAACTTCATTGGACACAAGAATGAAAAAGACAACCTATAGAAACAATGGGACAAGGGTGTGTGTGTGTGTGTGTGTGTGTGTGTGTGTGTAGGGTTTGCAGGGTGTTCAGGGTCTTACTACACAGATCGGACTTGTAGTGATCCTCCTGTATTCAGCCTCCCAAGTGCTGGGATTAGAGGCACACAGCACCACGTCCAGTCTCAATCACTGTCTCAGCGCACCCAAGGGGCGGGGATGGCACAGCACAGCACACGGTATGGAACCCCCAGCCACTGCACACTGTCTGAACAGGCGCTTTAGTCTGCTGAGCTATCTGGCTGGCCCTAGAGTTTGCAATTACAAACCCTAAGGATTAGCATTGGAGTTTGGAGTAAATCACTTGCCTGGCAGGTATTAGGCCCTGGAGTCAACCCCCAGAACAGCAAAAAACAAAACAAAAAAGAATCCTTGTCAACAAGGAAACAATCAGTTCAAAGTGGGCAAACTATGTGAAAAGATGTTTTTTTCAGAGAAACCATATAGATGGCCAAGCATGCAAAAAAACCCCTCAACATCAGGCTTCAGGAAAACCCGAATACCACAATGAGATACCATTAGCCATGGGGATGACTATTACTTAAACAAAACAATAAAAAGGGGTGCAGCTCAGTGGCGGGACACCCCTGTGTTCAATCCCAGATCTAAAAACACAAAAGTCGAAGCATGGATTGGAGAAGGCAGAATCCCAGACAGTTGCTATTAAGAATGCTGCTGTGTAGTGAGACCCTGTACCAAATACATACATACATATTTTTAAAAAATTAAAGATGTGGGCTGATGAGATGGCTCAGTGGTCTAAAGCACCTACTTAGAATGAGCTTAGCAAAGCACAGGGACTGTGGTTCAATTCCCCAGCACCACATGCCAGCCAGCCCTGCCCCCTGGTGGGCTGAGCTGGCCACACACACAATAAATAAATAAAAATTAAAGAATGTTCTGGAAAATGGCACAATGGAAAGGGTTTGATGATTGCTCAACAAGTTAAACAAAACTATCAAGAGTCCAGTCCTGAGTATACAACCAAAAAGATTGATGACTGGAACTCAAGATACTTGCAGTGTACTACAGCAAGGATTCTGCAGAATGACCAAAGGTGAAAATGGCCCATGGTCTGTCAGCAGATGGGACCGTGAGGACCAGGCCTTGGCCAGGCTGCCCCCTGTACAGGCACCTCAGGAGTCAAGGCTCAGCCCAGCTGTGCTCTTGACTTTCTCTTTCTTCTGGGCCAGCGTACACTTTTCTCCTGCCCTTGAAGCAGAGGTTCATGGTGTTTGCCCTGTGTGAGGACCAGACAGTACAGGTATGGTTTAAGTTTGGTGACGGACTGGGATTCTATGGGTGCACAAAGGGCACAGAGTTAAATCTTGGCAGAAGACCTTGTAGACATGCTTGGAGTCAGGCTCCTCATTTCCTTAGAGAAGGGCTGGAACAGTGTAGGGGAGCAGAAGGAGCTGGTATGGGGTCAGAGAGGCCAACATCAAATTGAATCTATTCTGTCCTTTACAAGTGTAAGGTTCTAGGCCGTAACTTTACCACCCTGAGTCGTATCTGGAAGATGGGCATAATCCATACTAGGCTGGAGCTGACCTCTTCCCCTCTCTCATCCCTGCAGACCCTGTAGTAGGTCAGGGACAAGGACCCACCTGCACAGAACACACCCTTCACGGCACTTCTGAAGAGCAGGACGCGCACATGTGGGTCCTCCCGCAGCCGGGCCAGGGCATCCTGCAGCTGTGGAGGTCATGCTGTCAGACCCTACCAGCCCAGCCTCAGTCCCAGCCCCATGATGTCCCCTTTCTTACCTCACTCACAAAGACGTAGCCCAAGGCATTGCGAGCCTCAGGTCTGTTCATCACAATCTCCGTGATTCCTGTAGGGGAGGTATCAGCCTAGGGTGAGAGGCTGGCCCTGCTCACCCCAGACTGGGCACAGAGATGGGAGGAGGAGTGTGACTTAGAGCAATCACACACCAGACCCTCAGTTTTTCCACCCCAAAAGTGGAAAGAACAACCTTTCCTCTTGCTTTACTGAGGAAGTAGGAGAGCTCCTGTAAAGCATGGAGTAAAATAGGAAGAGGAGCAAGAATTAGCTCTGTAGTAGCCCCGCTGGCTCCTTCGGCTTCGGCTTCGTTAGACACGCACACACATGCCCACAGGCACAGGCACACACCTTCCAGGTCACAGCTTCCTCTGTGTTACTCTTTCCTTCACACCGAACCTCTACCTCTAGAGTTGAAGTTAAGATAAGGCAAATACCCTTGCAACTCCTCCCCCCAACCAAGAAATGGAACTGTGCCAAGAGAACTTGCTTCAGAAATGCACTGTGTGCCGGACCCATTGTATCTTCCTCCTTTCTGCAGAGTAACTCTTCTGACTTTTGTGTAATCACTTCCATGTATTTCTTGTTTTTTTTTTTGTTTGTTTGTTTGTTTTTTTCTTCAGTATAGTACTGGGGTTAGAACCTATGGGACTCTACCACTGAGCAACACTCCCACCTTTTCTTATTTTTTATTTGAGATGTGTCATCTTGCTATGTCGCTAAGCTGCTCAGGCTGAGCTTGAACTTGTATCCCTCCTGCCTCAGCCTCCCAGGAAGCTGGGATTACTGCACTAGGCTTTCCATGTATTGCTTTTACCATTTTATCACTCAAGCATGCATCAGTAGACATCATAGTTCAGATGGTAGTTTTTAAAAATTTGACGTGTCCATTAAAAGCCTGTTATGACCCGAGTCTTCATTGGGCCATCCTTCCCTTAAAAGTCATCTGCTGAGGACACAGGAACATTTCTCAAAGTTTAGATGTTGTTGCTTGCATTCATGAGTGTAAAGCAGCCTGCTTCCCTTTCACAAGAAACAGCTAAACCCTGAAGCATGGTCGCTGTTGGCATCTCCTGTCCTGGGTAAGTTTTCTTCTCCTTTCATCACATTCTTAACATCCACTCCTTGAACCTTCTCTGCCCTGGCCTCACCCACGGCCACCAACATAACCACATCACCCACAAAACACGCTCAGGCACAGGCAACCAGTCCAACCTCTTAAACAGGTCTCATATCTCCAATGCAGACACAGAGCAGGCTGCAGGCTTGTTCCTTGGTTCTCCATCTCCCAACTGGGCCTCAAGTCTTCTGCTTGCCTTGTTCTCTCTCACATACACACATCCCTCGGTCTGGGGCAGGGTTTGCTTTCTAATTATGTCCCTCCCTTTCCTTCCCTTTTTCAAAAACTAAAGTCCAGTTTCTCAATGCACCAAGAACTGTGATGTTCAGGCAAGTAAGGCTTCTTAGCCTCCTGGTAACCTGTATCAACCTCTCAGCCCAGCAATCTGGTGGTCGTGCCTCTGACTCAGATGGCCCTGTGGCCCTACCTAGCTCTGGTGCTTCGGGAGAGAAAATGGTAATGGTGCAACACTGGGTAGAACAATTATGGTGGACACAAGTGAGGTCAGAGGCATGAGAAACCTACATCTTGTAAACTTGGAAACAGCTGGAGCAGCAGGCCCTTGGCTGCTTGCCCATACCCTATGCAAGTCCTTCCCCTGAGTAGACAGGGCGTACAAACTGCTTCTGACCAATAGGAAACAGCATATGTCATAAACACCACTTTGAGATCAGGTTAAACTGTACAGAAGGGTGGTAGATGTGACTTTTGTGATCAAGCTGTGATAGACCAGCCTCTGATCAAACTCCAGGGCCTACACAGGCCACATGGTAATTTCTAGGAGCTGAGAAGGACTCTGGGCCAAAAATCTGCAAGAAAATGGGACTTTGCTCCCACAGCCAGCACCAGAAGGTGCTGCTTCCTTTTCTCCTTCCTTCACCGACTTTCCCCCTCCTCCAGGCCTTTTGGCAAGAGTAGAGACTTAATCTGATCATTTTTTTTTCATGTCTATATAAAGTGATCCAAATATTTACCAGGGAGAGAGCTCTATTCTTCCTGACAACTCTGTATTTCCTCATGGACTCATCTATCTAAATCACAGAATACCTCGAAGAATCAGTGATTACCCCATGATTGAGCACCCAGGTTTTGACATCAGACCTGGTTTGGACTGCTTAGCCCTTAGCCCCTCCAGTGTCCCTGCCTGGATGGTACAGCAAACTGTAAAGCTCTCTAGGCAAGTGCTGCTGTGCCAGTGAATCAAACATGAACATGTAGGACACCCTAAGGTCCAGCAGCCCTACCTGTTTGGAGAAATTCTCACCAAGTGATGTGTGACACTGGTGGCCCCTATGTGTTCATTAAAGCGATGGATTGAAGGGCCTGGTAGTGCAGGCCTGTAATCCCAGCACTCTAGGAGGATAAGGCAGGAGGATTGCAAGTTTGAGTCCAGTCTGGGCAATTTAGAGATTAAGCAAGGCTTTGTCTCAAAAAATACAAAAGGGCTGAGGATGCTGCTCAGTGCCAAGGCCCTGGCTCTTCCACAGTGGGGTTAAGGGGAGAGGTGGATGCACGCAGGAAGACTTGCACTATGCAGAGCCATCCATCGTTTGACCTCTGACAAAGTCACCTCAAGTTTGGAGAATTTGCAAATCAGTGCCTCACATGGATGTGTCCACGACCCCCCTGAGGGCTCTTAGGCTTATGATTTGCATGAAAGAAAGCACACAGTCATCTAGGATTTTAGCATAACTTAAGTGCATAAAGTTCTTACAGAGGTTGCCTCCTTGCCTACCTTGTAATCGTGCAAAACAGGACAAGCCTATGCCAAGAATATTCAACAGTAACAGGGAAGTTAGGAGTCAAGATCTCGAGGCAGTGAGAAAGTACCCCCTGGGAGCTGAGTGTTTTGGTGGGACAGAAATAGAACAGAAACAATGATTGATATTCCATGACTACTAGTTTATACTGTGTACTCATATTAATCAAAATTTAAATTGTTTTTCGCTTATAGGTGAAAAACCACATCTGTTAATCTTGCATGAAGAAAATTTATGTAGGGGCTGGTGAGATGGCTCAGTGGTCTAAAGCACCTACTTAGAACAAGCTTAGCGGAGCATGGGGACCGCGGTTCAATCCCCCAGCACCACATGCCAGCCAGCCCCGCCCCCTGGTGGGCTGAGCTGGCCACACACACACACACACACAAATAAATGTTTAAAAAAAAAAAAAGAAAGTTTATGTAGTCACTCATGTATAAATAAAGGCTACTGATTTTGCTCTGGGTTGAAGAGACACATCGTCTTCCCTCCTAACCCCACTGTGTTCCTCTGAGTCTTCTTCGCAGCCTGCTTTGCTCTGTCCTCAGGTGATTGTTCCCTGGAAGCTGAGGCTGGACCTCGGCATTGCACAATGCCTAGAAGCAAGGAATTTGTATGGAAAAGCAGCTCTTCAAACCTCAGCCTTAGCGAACTGGGCTACATTATTCATGTGCACCAACTTCACAGAAAGATTGTAAACAATATGCACTACAGACATGCACTAATTTATGGGGGAAAAGGCATTGGGGCATAAACAGCAAGAAAGACAGTCAAATATACAAAGCAATGCAACTCTGAGAAGAATAACCCGACATCAAAGGACGGAAAAAGGTAAGGGGAGTGGGGGAAGGAAACAAGGGCCTGTGCACCCTGGATCTGCACAGCGGACTGAGGAGGCAGCTGCATGTAGTGGAACGCACCTCACATCCAAAAGCAAAACAAGCGAGCTCCCCCTGCCCCGGAAGCCAACACGAGGCGTGGTCAAAGGTGCCATCTGCCCGCCGCTCAGCCCGGTCCCCTCGGCCATCTCCGCTCAGGAGCCGCTAGAGGACCGACCGACCGGAGACGAGGGTGGAGGCGTCGAGCACTTAATAGGCCACGATCCGGAGCCCCAGAGCACGGTGTCGCCCTAGCTCTGCACCTCGCTCTCTGCGCACCTCAAGGTACGACATGGGAGGGGACAGGAGGAATTCTGCGCAAGCCCACTTGGGGAGGAGCGCCTTGAGGACTAGATCCAGCTGCGGCCCCCAGAAACCTCCCCCGGGCGCACAGGCGAGCGTGAATTCCTGCGGAAGCCCGGGCGAGGAGCCTGCCTGCAGGTCCCGGCCCACCCGGTGCCACTCCAGCCCTTCCTGGGTCGTCCCGGAAAGGGATTTTACCTTGGTCGGACCCCGCCAGGGCGCACACTTGGATCTCGCAGCCCCCGGCAGTCGGGTCCGAAGCGCTGCCGCGGGCCCCCAGGGCCCTCCAGGGGCGTAGGAGGCGCAGTGCGCGCAACAGCGGGGCGCGAGCCGGGAAGGCGCGGAACAGACCCATACCGGCCTCCACTCGGCTGAAAACCTAGTTCCGCGGCGGGCGAGGCCTGGAAAACTGCTCCACCTATGGGCCGAGAGGCCCGCGCAGCTGTCTGCACCCCTTGGGCACCCGCGGCTGAGCCAGGAAGCCCAGCCTCTCCGCGGGCTGGGGGGCAAGGCTTTCAACCTCTCCAAGAGTTAATGTTTTAAGCTGAAGAGCAGGGAGAATAACAGTGACTGCCTCGTGAAGGTGATGTGATGACCGAACGGGATGTGAAGCTCGCTCACACAGATGCGCAATAAATGGCATTTCATTTAAGACACGGCCATTTCAGGCGGGGCATGGTGGCTCATATATGCCTGTAATCCCACCACTTGGGAGGCTGAAGCAGGAGGGTCATTGCGAGTTCGAAGCCAGTCTGGGCTACAAAGTGAGCTCAAGGCCAGCCTAAACTGCATAGTGAGACCCTGTCTCAACAAGGCACAAAAGTATGAGTTTGTGGGCACGCTTGTAATCCCAGCACTCGGCGAGACTGAGGCAAGAGGACTGTGGTGAATTACAGGCCAGCCTGGGCAACGTCAGCGAATTCAAGGACACCCTCAACTGCACAGCAATTCCTGTCAAAAAAAAAAAAAAAAAAAAAAAAA
>NW_004524683.1:998939-1000516 GCF_000260255.1 Octodon degus | reverse complement strand
AACGGAAAGTAAAACAAGTTCACAGACCCAAGTGCCTCACCTTCATTTGTGTCTCAGAGTGGAGGACGAGGCAGCGGAGTTAGCGCTTCACCTCCATTTAAATGTAATGCTTATCCCAATGTAATGCTCAATAAATTGCCCTACAAAAATATAAGTGAATGTGGATTGCTAGTTTCTGCTCCCTCCTATGTGTCCCGCTCGCTTTGCAGAGGTCTTTTGGATCATTCACTGTGGACCGATCAAGAGTATCCGTGGTATGATCCTTGCTCCCCGAATTCTTACCTTCCTTTTTGAAGACCTCAAGCCCTCTGGCCCTCGGCTTATGACTAAACTGGTAAATTCTTCCTTTCAGTTCACTAGTATGTAGGGATTCTTTGTAACTGATTAACACAACCTCCTTGACAAAAATAGGACCACTGCAGCCAGGAGATTTGGGCTGCAAGCAGAGGAAAGCCACCTAGACCAATTTGTTACAAAGCACGATAAACAACATGGTTAATAGAACTGGCTTTTTTTTTTTTTTTTTCCATCTGCCACTTCATTTATTGTTTTTATTTGCAGGAGGAGTTGAAACAAATTTTGTGTTTTTCTTTTTCCCCTAAACATGAATCATTCAAGTAAAACCAACTTAATATAGGAATGCAGCAAAGTAAACAACAATCCAAGAAACACAGGTTGGGGGGAAGAGGAGGTGGAGTCCACATAGAGCATACACACAGATGCCATGTGGTTCTCCTGCCCAGGACAGCCTCCTCAGCAGGTGAGCACAAGGACCCACTGTAAGAGGATGTTTACCCCCAGACATCTGAGAATGTTTCACCGTAAAGTGTAAGATTAAAAAGATAAAGAAAAAAATAACCAAAAAAACCCACATAACCCCAAGAACCACCCAGCCATAACCACCTTCCTTAATCGATCATAGGCATTTCTTTCATTTTATAAAAAGATTGATAAAAATATTGAAAAATTATTTTCTCATCTTGTATTTGTTTTTTTTTTTCAAAAAAAATTTTTTTTTATTTATTAGAGAGAGAGAGAGAGAGAGAGAGAGAGAGGTGTGTGTGTGTGGCCAGCTCAGCCCACCAGGGGGCGGGGCTGGCTGGCATGTGGTGCTGGGGGATTGAACCGCGGTCCCTGATGCTTTGCCAAGCTAGTTCCAAGGAGGTGCTTTAGACCACTGAGCCATCTCTCCAGCCCCTCTCATCTTATATTTGTAAAGATAATAGAATTTAGAAGTATCTTAGAAAACCAACCAGAAACTGTCCTCCACTTTCCACCCATATTGCTGAGGATCAGCAGGACTAGAAAGTTTGAGATATTGGAGCTGCTGGTGGAGAATGGGAAGCCTAGCCCAGGAGAAATCAGAAAATACAGGAGCAGATGCCTGGGAAGTGGTCAGGAGCAGCTCCATGTGACACATGGCTGTGCAGAAAAAGGGGAACACAAGGTGGTCAGAAAGGCCTTAAACTTCTCCTTGACATACAAAACTGGATTTTTACAAAGATCCAATCAGTTTGGTCCCAAACTGAGGTGAACATTTCAACGTTTATTCACATGCTTTTTTTTTTTTTTTTTTT
>NW_004524683.1:994836-998625 GCF_000260255.1 Octodon degus | reverse complement strand
TGAATTAGTTCTCTTAGCTCCAAATGAAATGAAAATTAAAAACGAAACTTGGTTTCTAATAGCAAACAAACCAAAATCAAGCATTTCTCTCCCTCCCTACCCTAGCCCCCACCCCATATACCAACAACAAATGAGAAACACAGCTAGAGCCCAACATGCCACGTTATATTACGCTGAGAGCTGGGCCTGAACCCAGGCTCTGTGGTTGCCTTCCCTGTCCAGTGGGACACAGCACCAGGGACACTTTCCGCTGTAGTAGGGTTCTGCATGGCTGGTGGGGATGGGGTGGGATGGTCAGAATCTTCTTGAGGCTCCTCACCAGTCATCTTCCTTCCTAGTGTCTCTCCCCCCGGGGCGAGGGCTCCCATCAAGAGAGGCCCCTACTCAGATGTGGGCTGCAAATTGCCCTTCTCTTCTTGGTTCTCTGTTCCACTCTCATCATCTTCAATCTCCCCTTCCTCCCCACTGAATTTGTCATGGGCTCACTTGGGGCTTGTACTGGATTTCCGGAACATGAATTGGCCCTGACCCTGGGGAAAGGATCCTTGGCTTGTCTTGGCTCACCCACTTATCACTGCCTTCATGTTCTCGGTCATCATGCAAGTAATACTTCTTGCTTTTGTATACTCTGTACTGATCTCGTGTTCTCTGATGCTTCTTCTGCTTCTTTGATCCTTTATGTGTTTTCTCAGTTGACCTTTCCCTTGAATGGCTTGAATCTCGGGAATCCACTGATTCTCTTGATTTACCTTGTCTAAGATTTCTCTTCTTATATTTTTTTTTTTACGACGTTCAATATCAAGACAAAGATAAACAGGATCATCTTTGTATTTTCCCTCAGCCTTGTAGTTAGATTCCTGAGGACTTTTCATTTCATCATGCGCCAAAACATGTTTTCTGAATGTACTGGGGAAAATGTCTATCCTCCTGTGTATTTCTGGGCTTTTCTTGTTTTTAGCTGCCTCCTGTTCAGCTTCTCTCTTTAGGTATTCAGTAAAACGTTCATGTACTGTCATTCTAGAGGACCCAAAGTGATGCTCTTTAACATGGTGAACAATGGTCACTATATGCTGAGCAAACAATTCTGAAGGGCTACGCTGAGACTGAGCTGACTGAATGTGCTAGAAAATGGAACGAAACTCCTGCTCCTTTTTGTTGCTATGAACTAGATCCCAACAAAGCTTGTGTTCCTGAGCCAATAAACCACTGGGTCTTACAAGGTCCTCGTCAAATGAATCCATGCGTACATTGACCTGGGCCTCTCGAGTAATGGAAAATGAAGACTTTCCTGAAGAGTAGTCTTGTTTGGCTCCCAGCTTCTCATGGCTCTCAGAGGTCTTCCTGCAGAGAGGTGATGAGCTTTTCTCTTGCACTGCCTTATACGCAGTCACTTGGAAATTCTTCTCAGGCACAAACCCCCAGTGCCCACTTTCACTCCTCTTGGCCCCTCCTCGCTCTTCCTTTATGGATCTCTCCGTGAAAGACTCCTCCTCCAACTCCTCTGCTTTCCTCTGCTTTTCCTTCCCTGCACACATCAGGCCTCTTCACTTGCCGGACTTCTTGTCCTCCTGGACAAGCACCAGCTATGACTTTCGACATGAATTTGGGTTCATCATCAACCTCAGATTCCTTCCTTCTCTTAGTTTTGTCGTTACCTTGATCATCCATCTCCTCCTTGTGGAAGTCTGCCATCTTCTCAAAGTCATCACAGAGCTTATACCTTTTGGGTGACTGACTGCTCCCAAAGGGCTTCTCACTGTTAGTCTTGGAAGCAAGTGAATCCGATTTCACTTTTGCATCCACATCAGAGGAGCTCCCTTTCTCCTTCACTTTTTCTTTATCAGAATTTGTCTGTTTCTGCTCCTTATCTTTCCCATTCTCTGTCTTCTGGTCTTCTAGATACCTCTTGGTCTAGGCTGCTCCTCCTATAGTAGCACTCTCCTCCTTCTGAGATGAGCCATAAGTGGAGCCAGTGGCTGGTGGACTCTTACCCACAGGGCGTTTTTTTGGATGGACTCAAAGATCCAGAGCCATGGTCCAACTGACTTTGATGGCTCCCAGACTGGTACCCAGCACCACTTCGCAGAGATGAGCCCATCTGGGATGTGTTGGAAAGTGGAGGACTAGGTTTTGGCACAGAGCTAGGGACAGGTGACCGCGGCCTCACCACCACAGACTGAAGAGGGCTCTTGAGAGCTGGGATTTGCTCCCGGGGACTCAGGTCAGAAACTGCAGAGGCTCGTGATGCAGAACCAGTGCTGTAGGTGGTAGCGTCTGGCCATGGCTTTGACCTCTCAGGTGTTTTTGTATCTTGAGAGGTGCCTCCAGAGAAGGTCTGATCCTTGGTCTCATCTCCCTGGTTATCCCAGCAGTTTGAGATGGCCGGCTATCCTTGGAAGAGGACTTTTTCTCCTTTCCAGATTTGCGCTTAGAAGATTCCACTCGGCTGTGGTTGGAGGAAGAACGAGAGGATGAGGAGCACCTTAACCTGTCAGAAGATGACTTATCTGAGTTTCTAGAATGGCTCCTGGACCTTGGTGAAGGAGACCTTCTCTTTGGAGACCGGGATCGAGACCGGCCCCGACGAGGACTATCTGCTTCCCGCTAGTTCTGCCAGTTAGAACGGTAGTTTCCATAGCCTCCACGGTTATACTGGCCCCATGGATAGAAGCCTCTGTTGCGCCCTCGGAAATAATAGGGCCTCCGATAGCTCTGTTGTGACCTCGGAAATCTCGATTCTGATATACTCTGGGGTGATTCCTTTCTCTGTTATGAGCTGGAGAATATGAGCTGGAACGAGACCTAGAACTCAGCCTGCGCTTCTTTGATCGAGAGAAAGATCGGCTTCTGGATCCTGATTTCGAAAATGAACGAGAACGAAATCTTGATGCTGATCTTGAGTTAGAAGAGTGAGACCCAGACTTGGATTTGTTTGTTTTTGACATCTCTGAAGAATGGTTCACTTTTTAATTATATCTTGTCAGAACAATTCTAGGCCTACCGCACCGACCTCACGTGCGATCTCGCAAGGGCACAACTGGCCTGAACCCCTAGAACTGGCTTTGAGTGGAAGCTGTAACAAACACAGTATGGGCAGCATGGTGATGAATGCCTGTAATCTTTGCCTCAAGTGATAGCACAGAGGGCTGGGATCAAGCTCTTCTCTTGTTCTCTCTCTCTCTCTCTCTCTCTCTCTCTCTCTCTCTCTCCTCCTGCACCAGGGATCAAACCCAGGACCTTCACATACCGGGGATTAGAATTCAAAGTATGAGCTGGATCGTTTGGAAGCACACATTTCATCCATAGCAGAAATCATATACCAAGGAACAGAACCACTCTGGAGGGCTCTCTTCTATGGGCTCCTTTGGTTCTGAACTTCAGGGTGGCTGAGTTAACACAGCTGAATAGCTTTTTAAGTATTTACTACCATCAGAGAACTTAGTCAGGTCTATGTCCACAGTGAGAGAAGTTTCTCACAGGCCTCCATTACCTGGCACTTTAAGCTCTCCTGAACTCCGGTGAAGGGGCTGCACATAGTCAAATCTGGTCCCCAGGCCATGGAGGGAGTATTCTCTTGGGAAGGAGAGGGGAAGAGCCAAGGCTCAGCCTGCCAACATTGGCATGGAGCCAGTTGAAGAAGGAACTGAAGGTTTTTGAGGAAAGTGATAAGTTTGAATGATACTAAACTCAGAGAAATGGCTTGTGAGAATTCGTATGTATCTAGGAATGTGTCTACTTCTTTTGACTTTACCATCTCGTTAAAGTTTTTTGTTTCTTTTTTGTTTTTTT
>NW_004524683.1:993042-994196 GCF_000260255.1 Octodon degus | reverse complement strand
TCTCTCTCTCTCTCTCTCTCTCTCTCTCTCTCTCTCTCTCTCTCTCTCTTTATGATGTTAACTGTAGGGACTTGCTCTCTCAGTGGTCCCTGGGAGAAAACAGCAAGGGGATTTACAAAATAAAGACAAGAGACAAAGGCTGAGATCAGGTGGAGACCTGCTTGCCCGTGGGGCAAAGGACCTGAACAACAATAGTAGCATTTATTTTTACTCTTGCAAAGTTAGTATCGGGCAACACAAGGTTGCCTAGTGACTAACGACTGAAATTGTCCAGGACGGATGTTTTTCTCAAGACTGAGGCAGCTTGACTGCTTTAGGCACTGTGGCCTTGTCCTCCCCTCACACATATGACCAATTTTGAGCTGCAGTCACTCCTAACAGTTAGCTAAGGGTTTGTCAATGTTACTCAGTCTTTCAAAGAACCAACTCTTCAATTCATTTTTTTGAGGATATTGTTTTCTTAGACTCCAATACATTAAGTTCTGCTCTATGAGCTTTGGGCTTGACATGTTCATCTTTTTACAGTCTGAGATTCTATAGTAGGTTTTTTATTTGAACTCATTCTGATTTCCTAGTGTGAGAGTTCACTGCTATTAACTTCCCTCATATGACTAGCTTTCATTGTGTCCCATAAGTGCCAGTATGTTGCACTGGCATTATTATTTAATTGCAAATACTGTTCAATTTCTTCTTTAATTTCATCTGTGACCCATTGGTTGTTCAAGAGGGTTCTATTTAATTTCTATGTGTTTAGGGAGTTTTGTGGTTTCTTTGGCCATTGATTTTCAATTTCATTGCACTGTGGTCAGATAGTATGTATGGATAATTTCAGTTCTTTTACATTTACTTAAGCATGTTCTGTGAGCTAGTATGTGGTCTATTCTGAAGACCTTTCCATGTGCTTCTAAGAAGAATGTGTATTCTGCTACTATGGTGTGGAACACTCTGAAGACATCTACTAAGTCCATTTCTTCAAAAGTTTGTTCAGTTCTGATATTTCTTAGTTTATTTTTTGTCTAGTTGATCTATCTATTTGTAACTGGAATATTAAGATTCCCATTACAGGGGCTGGAGAGATGGCTCAGTGGTCTAAAGCACCTACTTGGAACAAGCTTGGCAAAGCATCAGGGACCGCGGTTCAGTCCCCCAGCACC
>NW_004524683.1:990451-992942 GCF_000260255.1 Octodon degus | reverse complement strand
AAAAAAAAATTTAAAAAAAAGATTCCCATTAAAACTGTGTTGCTGCTTACTTGATTTTTTTTTATGTCTGTTCATTTACTTTATATATTTAGGTGTGCTGGAATTTGGTACATATGCATTTATGATTGTTATCTCTTTTTGGAGTTTTCCCTTACCAAGTATATAGTGACCTTCTTGATCTCTTTTGATCAGTCTTGGCTTGAAGTTCACATTGACTGCAAAGAGAATAGCTAGTCCTGATTTTTTAAAAAAATATTTATTTGCTTTTTACAGGCTTCACTATACAGCTCAGACTCATAGTGATCCTCCTGTCACAGCCTCCCCAGCACTGGGATTACAGGTGTGCACCAGCATGCCTGGTTTCAGAGATGGCATGGTGTGCCCAGGATTCTGGGGGCCCACATGCATGCAGTATTGAGGATTGAACTTGCGTCCTTGCACTTGCCAGGCAAGTGCTTAGAGTGCTAAGATATCTCCCCAGTCCTTCCTGCTTTTTTTTTTCTCTTTTTCTTTTTTCTGAGTTCCTGTTTCATGGAGTATTGTTTTCCATCCTTTGACTCAGTCTATAATTTTTTAAAAATATTTATTTATTTTTATTTATTACATTTATTTATTGTGTGTGTGTGTGGCCAGCTCAGCCCACCAGGGGGCGGGTCTGGCTGGCATGTGGTGCTGGGGATCGAACCGCGGTCCCTGTGCTTTGCCAAGCTTGTTTCAAGTAGGTGCTTTAGACCACTGAGCCATCTCTCCAGCCCCTATAAATTTTTTTGAGTCAAATGTGTTTCTTGAATGCAGCATATTGTTGGATCTTGTTTCTTGATCCATTCTACCAGGCTATTTCATTTTGGATGGGGATTTAAGGCCATTTACATTGGTGGTTATTAACTGATATGTGTTGGATTATCCTTGTCATATTATTTTACTGTTAATGGTGCCCTATTTTTACCCTCTGTTTAATTGCTTACCCTGCCTGGTGACTTCTTTCTATTATAGTCTTTGTATATCCTAGATATTTTATTCTTTATCTAAGGAGTAGTTGGTAAAATTTTTTTCTCATTCTGTGGGTTGTCTCTTTACTCTGCTGGTGGTATCTTTTGCTATGCAAAAGCTTTTTAATTTGTAATCCCAGCCATTGAGTCTTTGTAATATTTCCTGTGTGATTAAAGTCTTTGTCTACACTTATGTCTTCAAGAGTTATGGGTTGGGGAGATAGCTCAGTAGAATAAGTGCTTGCTTGGGAAGCACAAAGTCCTGAATTCAATCTCTGGTGTCAGAAAAAAAAAAGTTTTATCTATTTTATCTTCAGCAGACTAAGTGTTTCTCTTTTTATATTTAGAACTTTTATCTGTTTTGCTTTTAGTTTAGTGCATGGTGAAAGATATGGATTTAGTTAAACCTTCTGTATGTGGAAAGCCAGTTTCCCTGGCACCATTTATTCAAGAGGCTATCTTTCTTCTAGTGAAGGTGTTTGGCTTGTTTTTCAAAGACAAAGTGGCTGAGTTTGTTTGGAGTTGTTTCTGCATCTTCTAATCTGCTTCATTAATCAGTGTGTCTGTTTTATTTTTTTTTTCCCAATATCATGCTAGGTTTTTTGTTTGTTTAGACAAGGTCTTTCTATAGTGTTCAGGCTGTCCTTAAACTTACTATGTAGTCTAGGTGATCTGATCTATTGAAAGGTGATTGGTGAATCCACACCATTCTCATACCTCAGTATCCTGAGTACAGAGATTACAGGTGTGCACCACCATGTCTGGCTACCATGCTGTTTTTATCACAGCATCTCTGTAGTATAACTTCCAGTTAGGGGCTATGATGCCCCCTGAATTGCCTTTGTTGCTTAGAATTGCTTTTGTTATTCTAGATATCTTCTCGTTCTAAATGAATTTTAATGAATGGATTTCTCTAGTTCTATGCTATTGATGTTTTGGTTGGACTTGCATTAAATTTATATAACAGTTTTTGGAAGTATAGCCACTATATTGGCTTTGTCTTTCCAAGAATAGGGGATAGCTTTCTATTTTCTGATATCCTCTTTGTTCTCTTTTTCCAGAATACTGTAGCTTTCAATGCAGAGGTCTTTCACTTCCTCCATTAGATTGATTCCTAAGTATTTCTTTTCTTTTTCCTATCTTTGTTGTTTTGAGACAAGGTCTCACTATGCAGTTCAGGCTGGCCTTGAACTCACGATTTATCTTGGGCTGGCCTTGAGCTCCCAGCTATCCTCCTGCCTCAGCCTCCTTGGTGCCAAGACTATAGACATGTGCCACTATTCCTGGCAGTATTTCATTTTTCTTTTTTTTTCCTGTATTTTACAGAAGGGTCTACAGGGTGTTCAGGGTCTCACTACTAGATCTGATTCATTGTGATTCTTCTGTTTACAGCCTCCCAAGAGCTAGGATTATAGGTGCGCTCCACCATGCCCAGTCTCAATTGCTGTCTCAGCTTGCCCCAGGGGTGAGGCCGGCATGGCAGGCCTGGAGATCAAGCCCCC
>NW_004524683.1:988901-990191 GCF_000260255.1 Octodon degus | reverse complement strand
TGTGTGTGTGTGTGTGTGTGTGTGGCCAGCTCAGCCCACCAGGGGGCGGGGCTGGCTGTTGCAGGCATTTTAATCCACGGAGCTATTTGGCTGGCCCGTTATTTCACTTTTCTTGATGATATTGTGAAAGGTGTAGTTTCCCTAATTTCTCTCTCAATGAGTTTGTTATTCATGTACAGGAATGTTATTGATTTTTGAGTGTTGGCTTTGTATCCCACTACATTACTGAATTTGGTTATTAATTCTAGGAATCTTTTGATGGAGTTTTCAGCGTCTTCTTTGTACAAGTATAAAGTCAAATAATGATAACTTTTCTTCCTATTCACATTTCTTTTATTTCTTTCTTTTGTCTAATTGCTCTGGCTAATGTTTCTAGAACTATATTGAACAGGAGTGGTAATTAAGAGCATCTTTGTGTTGTTCCTGCTTTTAGTGTGAAACCTTTCAGGTTTTGTCCATTTAATGTAACTTTAGCTATTAGTTTTTCATAAACAGTTTTTATTAGATTAAGATAAAATTATCTATTATAATTTTCTGTAGTTTTTTTTTTTTAATCATGAATGACTGTTGGACTTTGTCAAATGCTTTTTTCTGCACCTACTGAGATGATCATGTAGCTTTTGTCCTTGGTTCTGTCAATGTGATGTGTTACATTTATTGATTTGCATATGTTGAATCATTCTTGCATCCCTGGGATGAATCCTACTTGCTCATGGTGTATAATATTTTTGATGATGTGCTACCTTGTTTGCTAGTATCTTTAAAAAAATTAAATTTTATTTGATACAGAGTCTCACTATGCAGTTCAGACTTATAGTGATTGTCCTGTCTCAGCCTCGTCAGCACTAGGATTACAGAGATGTGCCACCATGCCTAGTTTTGGTGCCGGCACAGTGCACCCAGGTTTCCAAGGCCAGCATGACATTCAGTAGTGGGGATCAAACTTGGGTCCTTGTACTTGCCAGGCAGGCACTTAGCCTGGTGAGCTATCTCCCCAGCCCTGTTGGCTAGTATCTTATTGAAGATTTTTGCATCTATTTCACAAAGGAGAGTGGCCTATAGTTCTTTTTTTAGTAGAATTCCTCTCTGGTTTTGTTGTCAAGGTAATACTTGCTTCCAGGAATGAATCTGGGAATATTGCTTCTCTTCTAATTTCATTAAAGAGTTGAGGCATAGTGGCATTAGATCTTCTCTAAAATTCTTGGAGAATTCTTCAGTGAATCCACTAGGGGTCATGGTCTTTTCTTTGTCAGTAAGGTGTTTTCTTTTTTTTTTTTTTTTTTTTTTTTT
>NW_004524683.1:986559-988306 GCF_000260255.1 Octodon degus | reverse complement strand
TCTTTTTATGTATATGCTTTAATGATTTTTTTTTTACAATCAGTTTTGGACAATTTCATTTATTTGTAAATGGGTATGATTTTATCCAAATTCCTTGTGCAAAAGTTTCATTTTTCTTGGAAATGTGGTGTTATAATTCCAGTTACATTCAGAAATTTTAAATCTTTAAATATTTATTTCCTACCTCTTTCTACTTTGAGAATTCTAATTATATAAGTTTCTTGATTTTGACACAGTGAACTATTATATGACTGATACGTAAATTCTTCATTTTTATTTTGGATAATCTTTATTATATTATTTAAGTTTGTAAATAATTTATTTACAATGTACAATCTATAAAAAATTATAATAAAGCCATGAAAATAGAAATAAAACCAACTTTGCTATCCTTTTTCTAGAACCTTGGTGTTCTTCTTCTTCTTCTTTTTTTTTTTCTTTAGTGGAACCAGGGATTGAACTCAGGCCCTGCGTTTGCCAGGGAAGTGCTTATTCTATTGAGCCATCTCCCCGACCTTTTCTAGAATCTTGGGTTCAACATTTATTTCTATTATTATTTCAGCTTACTCTGTATTTCACTGCTATAATTTTTTTGTGTCCAACTGCTTTCATTGCATCCCATACATTCCTGTATATTATATTGACATTATCATTTAACTGTAGATACTGTCTAATTTCTTCTTTAATTTCACCTCAGACTCATTGGTTATTCAGAAGGGTATTATTTAATTTCCATGTGTTTATGTAGTTCTTGTGGTTTCTTTGCCACTGATTTCCAATTCTTTGCACTATGATATGATAATATGCATGGCATAATTTCAATTCCTTTTCATTTACTTAAGCATGTTGTATGAGCTAATATGTAGTTTAGAGTGGACAAAGTCACATGTACTACAGAGAAGTATGTGTATTCTGCTATTATGAGGTGAAACACTCTATAGATATCTACTAAATGTATTTATTCAATACAGGTTTGAATATCAGCTCTGATATTTCTTTTTTTATTTTTATTTTTTTTTTGTCTAGTTAGTCTTTTTTTTTTTTTTTTCCGGAACCGGGGATTGAACCCAGACCCTTGTGCTTGCCAGGCAATCACTTATTCTACTGAGCCATCTACCTAGCCCTTAGTTGGTCTATTTGTGACAATGAGCCATTGAGGTCCCCCAATACAATTGTATTAGTACTTATCTGATTTCTCATATCTGTTAGTGTTTGTTTTATGTAGCTGAGTGTGACAGAGTTGGGTACATATGTATTTATGACTTTTATCTCTTCCACTTGCATAGTTCCCCTAACAAGTATGAAGTGACTTTTTTTGGTCTTTTCTGATCAGTCTTGGCTTGAAATCCACTATGTGAGCAGATACTGTAGGATAGATTCCTGGTTTTTTTTTTGTTTTTGTTTTTCTGGGTCCTTTTTTCCCCTCCGTATTTTAGGGAAGGGTCTACAGGGTGTTCAGGGCTCATTACTAGACTGGACTCATAGTGATCCACCTGTTTACAGCCTTCCAAGAGCTGGGATTACAGGAGTGTGTAGAGATATAGATTTGAGACAAAAGTCTGATGTCCCAAGAGAGCAGGGAACACTGGACTGAGCCAGAGGATGGCTGCTGTCTGTTTGCAAATTTCCGGAAAGCTGGGACCCAAAGCAGCAGATAACAGCTTCTCCTGCAGGCGCTCTGTCCTTTGATCCCTTGCTTGGGATGTTATGGGCTAGCATTTGTGTGAACCTAGTGTTAGGCAAATGG
>NW_004524683.1:960930-981764 GCF_000260255.1 Octodon degus | reverse complement strand
TTTTTTGAACACTAATTTTGGGAATTGATCAGTCTAGGCTGGAGGTTGCTTTTTAGGGCTTGAAATATTTCACTCCATGCCCTCCTTGACTCAATGGTGTGTGTTGAGAAGTCTGCTATGATTCTGAAGGGTTTTCCTTTTTATAGGTAATCTCTCTCTCTCTCTCTCTCTCTCTCTCTCTCTCTCTCTCTCTCTCTCTCTCTACCGCGGATTGAACTCAGGTCCTTGCACTTATTCCACTGAGCCATCTCTCTGGCCCTGGTAATTTTTATTTTCTCAAATAGCTTTTAAACTTTTTTTTTTTTTAGGTATGAGGACTTGAACTCAGGACCTTGTGCTTGCCAGGCAGGCACCTTTTTGTTTATTTATTTTGTTCAATTTTAATGAGAAAAAAGATAAAATAGCAATGAAACAGTTTCAAAATAGGTTAGTAGGACAGTCACAATAATACATTGTATATTGTTGTCTTGGTAGTAATTCAGAGGACAAGATGTAGACATGATATCTTGTTTAAACAATATTAGTACAAACCTTCTCAATTAACTAAGAGAAAGTAGCTGTATGTCTATCCTAACTATCTTGTGTATACCCTCTAAGAGCTTTTCAGTGTTCTGTTCTTTTGTTTAATCTCTGGGATCTTAACTAATATATACGTTGGTGTAGTTTTTTTCTCCTGAACATGGAGAAAAACTCCTTATTTAAGTTATATATACCTCATTTATGTGTATGTCACATTCTTTTTTATGCTTGTAAACTTTTCTGCTATCACTTCTGTGAATGTGTTTTTTATGCCTTCTATGCAATCTTCTGATTTCATTGATTCTGGTTAATCTTATACTAGTCTTGGTGTATCATTTAGCAAATTTTGAATTGATTTTTCATGGTCTCTTGCTATTTTTAAAGAAGTCTTTCATTTTATGATCACCAATCACAATCCTGTCTTCTATATCTGATATTCTATATTTACATTGATTGGCCGCTATGTATACATCTTAATTTCTCATTGCTGAGACAAAATATCTGACATCCAAAAGTAAAAGGGAGAAGGCTTTATCTAGCTTACACTTTGTAGAGGTTTTAGTCCAAATTGGCTGGCTCTAAGACAGGATGGTATGTGGAGGAGGAGCAACAGTCCATGGTGGTAGAAGATAGCAAAAGCAACAAGAGCAAAAAGGAGGAAACAATCCTCTCTCTTCCCCTTTTATTTTATCTTTTTTTTTTTTTTTTTGGCTGACTCAGGCCACCCTGAGGGCAGAGTTGGCACAGCATGTGGTGCTGGGGATCAAACCTAGGTCTCCTGCACTTGCCTAAGCTTGCCTAAGCAGGCGCTTTAGACCACTGAGCTATCTTGTGGACCCTTCCCCTTTTATGTTATTCAGACTTCTGGGATTAGAGTGGTTCCAATCAAATCAGTGCACTGATCCAGCAACCACCTACCCTTAATCCCAACATCCTCAGTTCCAATTCTAGATTCAGCTATTTCTAAGAGATCCCCATCTAAAAGTTCATGAGGATTTATGGTTACATCCAGACACAAACCTAACATTCCACCCATGGCCCCCACAAAGTCTCATGAAAATTCTTTTATGCACAAAGCATTTAATTTATCTCTGAGTTGCAAAAGTTCTAACAGTTTCAGTATTGCTGAAAAGTTCAAGTTCCACGTCTCCTCTCAGATCTAAAGCAAACTTTTAACTGTGAGGTCTTGTACATATGAAAAAAAAAAAAGTTAAATATTTCCAACATTCAATGGCACATGATAGACATTTGCATTCCAAAAATTACAAACAGGGAGATACAAAGAAATGAGACTAAAGGAAGTCCAAAGTCCAGAAGGGCAAGCATTAAGTCCTGTAGTTCCCTGTGCAGTATCTGAGGCAATCTGTGACAAGATGTAAACTCCAAAGAGCTCGGCTGGCTCTGCCACTGTGACACTTCTGGTGGTTGTTGCTCCCATAGCTTCTCTCTAGAGCCAGGTCTGATCTCTTGCAGTTTTCCTCAGATGAACCTGGCTTCTCCAAACCTCTTGGATCTCCACCTAACCTTCAGCTTCACACACACAACTTCACACACTGCCCTCTCAGAGGAACACTGCCTGGCTTCTGAGGCCTTCTGAAATCTGGATGTAAGTCTTCCTGATCCCGCAACTCTCCCGTTTCACATGTATCTAAAAATAGTGCCACATGGATGTTGTCTATTGCCAGCTAGAGCAGTGGCCAGGCTTCTCTCTCTCTTGGCAGTAGGGATTGAGTGCCTGGATCATTGGATACTCTGAATCCAATTCTGAGGAACAAATTTTCTATGCTTTTACCATTCTGGAACATGATTCTATTAGCTTTCTTCTCAAAGCATAATCTTTCACTTTTGCAATTTTGAGGCTATAAAAGCTGGAGTCTGCTTCTTCTTGTGATGTCTTCAGGCTATCTTTTCTATTCTCCTGTTCCTTCTCATCAATTAAGATATCCCTTGCTCTATCTTTGGAGACCACACCTTTACTGTAGCTTCCCTTCTGGCCAAACTCACAATGTTTTAAATCATTCTTCTCGGCTCTTTGCTCTTGATTTTCATAAGTCTCTAAAAGCCCTCAACAGTATGTATACCACTGCCTCCACTTTTGACTGCCTTGAAATTTCTTCTGAAACCTTAATTAGTCTGCTTCCCTTAATCTTGGTCTTAGGCAAGGTCTCTGGACTTGAACAAAGTGCAATGAAACTTTATGCCAACCCATCACATACATCATCTGGAGTCCAACTACCAAAAGAGAAATCATTTTTTTTCATCAGAAACCTCCTTTACCTGTTTTTTTTTTTAAAATCAGCTTTCTGTTCTTCTGAGGTCTGACCAGAATATCCCATACAGAACAACATTCATCTCTCCTTTTTTAGTTGGCATCTCTGGACATTTCCGATCTCTTCCCACCAGCCATTCTTAAAGGCTCCTGAACCGTATGCTTAGGTATAGTCACAGCATAAACCCCACTTCTGGTACCAAATTCTATCTTAGTTACTTTTCTCACTGGTGAGACAAAATGCCTGACATCCAAAGTTAAAAGAGTTTATTTAACTCACAGTTTGGAGAGGTTCCAGTCCATAATTGTCTGGCTCCAAAGCAGGGTGGCATATGGTAGAGGAGAAACAGTTCACAATGGTGGAAGACAGCAAAAGCAACAAGAGAAGAGGAGAGAAAAGGTCTCTTTCTGTTTCTTATATTGTATGCAGGCTATCTGCCTTAGGGTGTGTATTGCACTCACAACCTTAATCCAAGCTTTGGACTGTGAGTCAATCACAAACTCTAGATTCATCTACTTCTGAAAAGCCCACCACTTATGACTACATGAGCCTTTGGTGAGGCATCTAGACACAAACCACAACTGTATACTTTCAGCAGAACTTTTAATTTCCTGAATTGCTATTTGAGTCTGTTGTTTTGGACTCTATTATGTTTCTATGTTGGACATTCAGTTCCCGTATCTTTCCTAAGCTGCTCTATTTTGTAGAAAATCTGTATCTACTCTAGATTCACTCATCATTTCCTTCATTATGATCATCATTTCCTGTCTGTGTAACTATTTCTGTTTTGGCTTTGGCAAGATATTTATTCATGTGTTTTACTTTTGTTGCTACCATTTTAGAAAGTTCAGTTGGGTGGCTTTTATTTATTTCATTTCAATGTTCTCTGGATTTGTCTTGGACAAAGACAATTCTTTGGTACTGGACTGTATGTAGTATTATTGATGACCCCCCCTCCCAACAATCTAGATACTGGCATACAAGAAAAATAAATTGGGGGCCTGCCTCTTAGCTCAGTTCTTTAAATGGTTGCTTCAACAAAAAAGGCTCAGGTTGCTGTGGTTCGATCCCCAGGACTCAAACCTGCCCTGAAGATATTTGGAGCCAGCCAAAAAAAAAAAAAAAAAAAAAAAAAAAAAAAAAAAAGGAAAATAAATTGATTGCAACAAGTATGTCAACTTGGATAACATAGTACAGTCAGTAGTAACAATGGTGTCAAACACTGTACTTTTTTTTTTTTTAACTGGGGATCAAACTCAGGCCTTCACATCATGCAGTTGAGCTATATTTCTAGCCCTGTACTATTAATTTAGCAAATTTAACAATAGGTACAAGGTTTATAGTTATATAATAAAGTCTAAGACAATCAGAAAATTATATATAGTAACTATCCACTCAAAAGAACTATTTTCCCAGGCATGTTGGTACATACCTGTAATCCTAGCACTTGAGAGGTTGAAGCAGGAGCATCACCATTAGTTTGAGGCTAGCTCAGACTACAGAGAAAAATACTGTCTCAAAAAAAAAGAAAGGTTTTACTCTAAGGTGAGAAAATTTAAAATGCAGAAGAAGAAAAAATAGATAAAAGAAGACAAAGAGATTAGAAGCAAGGGTGAAAGAGAAAAGATTATCCAAGCCTCCGTAAACTGATGAAGGAGGAAGGAAAGAAGAAAAAAAAAGAGAGAGAGAGAGAGAGAGGAGAACAAAACAAACAGAAAAACTAAAAACCACGTTCATTCTTGAAAAACAAAAAAACTCAATTAAATCTCCTCCTCCCCCTGGGAGGCTATAGTTTGCACACCTATAATCCCAGTACTTAAGAGACTGAGGCAGCAAAATCACCATGAATTCAAGGCCAACCTAGGCTACATAGTAAGTTTATGGCCATCCTGAGACACATAGTGAGACCCTGACCACCACCCCCATCAGAGAGAGAGAGAGAAGAGAGAGAGAGAGAGAGAGAGAGAGAGAGAGATTTTTTACTGTGATTTCAAGCCTGTAGCTATCTTCTGGGTTCTACAGTTTTCTGGCCATGTCCAATTCAAGATGTGACTCCAATCTCACTAAAAGACAAAGAAGGCAGTCAGCGCTAAGATCCTTGATGGATAATCACCAGCAAGTTGATGGTAGTATTGGGGTGGCTTATTGGTTCTAGGACTTTCAAATCCCTAGGTGTTCAGGCTGAACCTGAACTCTGGTCATGGGGCTGGAGCCTAACTCATTTAGCTTATAACATTTTGGGTGTCTCTTGCCAGCCTGACCATGGTTCCTTAATCACAGATGTCTCCCATGCTTGTTTCTCACCTAATCACTGGGAAGTTTAACACTGGAAGCTCTGAAATAAATCCAGTCTATGTCTGCTCTGAGTCCTGGGCTCAGTTGGCCCCTCTCTAGAATGGCATCTGACCATGTACTCTCTTTAGGTTACTGGGACTGAAGTCCTTCACCAGATAATATAGTGGCCAGCATCCGTGGTTCCAGTCTGTGGGGGCATTTCTCCCTGAAGATCTCTGGAATTGCCCATTTTCACTGTGTCTTTGTAGATTTTTATCTGCTTTTCTCACACCATGAGCCAGGATCCAGGAGCCAGGCGAAAGTATAGATTGTCCCTTCCTTCGTCTGCATTGTGGTCTATCTCTTCAATATCTTTCTAGGCTCCAATAATCCCTTCAGATCTTTCCTGGGTCCCAAGAATCAGCCTCCCTCTTTCTTGTATTCCTGCAGTTGTTATTTTCCAGTGTCTGAATTCTGAATTTTGGAGGGGCTGATTTGTTACTTACTGCTCTGCCATCTTCTTGGATGTCTTCTCTTTCTGTGATAGAAGTCAGTGAACTTCAATTTGTCCCATGGATGACAAGAGTCAAGGTTTCCCATCTCCACTTTGAGGGATCTCCTTGAAACCTGTCCAGTGACATTTCTTTGGGTGAGAAAGCTATAGGAGATAAAGAGACATGGGGAGTATGCATCCTGTGCAGGAGGAGGGCTCTGAGATGGTGTGGGTGCTACAGCCATCCTAGGGAGTTGTAGCCTACTTACAATCCAAGGGATCCCCACCCCTTTTGCTCTTTTGCTGTCTTCTGCCACTCTGAACTGTAGCTCCTGTACCATGCCACCCTGCCTTGAAGCCAGCTGATTACAGACTGAAATGTCCACAAACTGTGAGCTAAATAAACTTTTTCTCCTTCAATTTTGACTGGTATTTTGTCTCAGCAATAAGAGAAAAGTAATCAATACACCCAGTCTCATGGGTTAGCAGAGATGGATTTTTAAAATCAAATTGGGACAGGCCTCGCGCCGCCGCCCGCCGCGTGAGAGGACTGGGTTCACGCGCTCCGCGGCAGCGCGGTCCGACCCCCTCCCCCCCGGAAGGTTCGCGAAGGAGAAGCCGCCGCCGTCAAGGGAGAGCCGCCGCCGGCGCCGGTCCCTGGGGGCGCCATGGCTACCGGAGCGAATGCCACGCCGCTGGACTTCCCAAGTAAAAAACGGAAGAGGAGTCGCTGGAACCAAGATACAATGGAACAGAAGACAGTGATTCCAGGAATGCCTACAGTTATCCCACCTGGACTTACTCGGGAACAAGAAAGAGCTTATATAGTGCAACTGCAGATAGAAGACCTGACTCGTAAACTGCGCACAGGAGACCTGGGCATCCCCCCTAACCCTGAGGACAGGTCCCCTTCCCCTGAGCCCATCTACAATAGCGAGGGGAAGCGGCTTAACACTCGGGAGTTCCGTACCCGCAAGAAGCTTGAAGAGGAACGGCACAACCTCATCACAGAAATGGTTGCCCTCAACCCTGATTTCAAACCACCTGCAGATTACAAACCTCCAGCAACACGCGTGAGCGATAAAGTAATGATTCCCCAAGATGAATATCCGGAAATCAACTTCGTAGGCCTGCTAATTGGACCCAGAGGGAACACCCTGAAGAACACTGAGAAGGAGTGCAGTGCCAAAATCATGATCCGGGGGAAAGGATCTGTGGAAGAAGGCAAGGTTGGACGAAAGATGGTCAGATGTTGCCAGGAGATGAGCCACTTCATGCTCTCGTCACTGCCAATACAATGGAGAATGTCAAAAAGGCAGTAGAGCAGATCAGAAACATTCTAAAGCAAGGCATTGAGACACCAGAGGACCAGAATGATCTACGGAAGATGCAGCTTCGAGAATTGGCTCGCTTGAATGGCACCCTCCGGGAAGATGACAACAGGATCTTAAGACCCTGGCAGAGCTCAGAGACCCGCAGCATTACAAACACTACAGTGTGTACCAAGTGTGGAGGGGCTGGACACATCGCTTCAGATTGCAAATTCCAGAGACCTGGTGACCCTCAGTCAGCTCAGGATAAAGCACGAATGGATAAAGAATATTTGTCCCTTATGGCTGAATTGGGTGAAGCCCCTGTCCCAGCATCTGTGGGGTCCACTTCTGGCCCTGCCACCACACCCCTGGCTAGTGCACCTCGGCCTGCTGCTCCTGCCAACAACCCACCTCCACCGTCTCTTATGTCCACCACGCAGAGCCGCCCACCCTGGATGAACTCTGGCCCTTCAGAGAGTCGGCCCTACCATGGCATGCATGGAGGTGGTCCTGGTGGGCCCGGAGGTGGCCCCCACAGCTTCCCACACCCATTACCCAGCCTGACAGGTGGGCATGGTGGACATCCCATGCAGCACAACCCAAATGGACCCCCACCCCCTTGGATGCAGCCGCCACCACCACCGATGAACCAGGGCCCCCACCCACCTGGGCACCATGGCCCTCCTCCAATGGATCAGTACCTGGGAAGTACGCCTGTGGGCTCTGGGGTCTATCGCCTGCATCAAGGAAAAGGTATGATGCCGCCGCCGCCTATGGGCATGATGCCGCCACCGCCGCCGCCTCCCAGTGGGCAGCCCCCGCCCCCCCTCTGGTCCTCTTCCTCCATGGCAGCAACAGCAGCAGCAGCCTCCACCACCCCCTCCGCCCAGCAGCAGTATGGCTTCCAGTACCCCCTTGCCATGGCAGCAAAATACGACGACTACCACCACGAGCGCTGGCACAGGGTCCATCCCGCCATGGCAACAGCAGCAGGCGGCTGCCGCAGCTTCTCCAGGAGCCCCTCAGATGCAAGGCAACCCCACTATGGTGCCCCTGCCCCCCGGGGTCCAGCCGCCTCTGCCGCCCGGGGCCCCTCCCCCTCGGCCGCCTCCGCCACCTGGTT
This sequence comes from Octodon degus, assembly GCF_000260255.1. NCBI lineage: Eukaryota > Metazoa > Chordata > Mammalia > Rodentia > Octodontidae > Octodon > Octodon degus. Next base: position 973,772 of record NW_004524683.1, on the reverse strand, counting down.
CCACCTGCATGATGTATGCCCCGCCCCCTCCTCCGCCTCCCATGGACCCTTCTAACTTTGTCACCATGATGGGCATGGGGGTGGCGGGCATGCCGCCCTTCGGGATGCCTCCAGCTCCCCCACCGCCTCCACCACAGAACTAGACTCTTTTTTAAGAAAATATATATTATATATAGAAAGAATTGGTCTCGTTTAAACACGCCGAACCTCACCATATGGAGCCAGACATTGGGACGCATGCATGTGATTGTGTGTGCATGCATGTGTGTGTGTTCACGCACTGAGCTGGGCCAAGCGACCAAGGACTCGCTTGGGAATGGGCAGGTGGTAGTAGGGGCGCCAGTTTGGGTTCTCCTGGCGCCCCGTAGCATCGAGTGTCTTCTTTGTCTTTCTCTCCTCACCCAACTCCCTTTGCCTCTCCCCAAACTGGGCCGCCAGGATCCCTTCCCGCGGCGGCGATGGCCCGAGCCATGAGAGTGAGGACTTTCCGCTCCCATTGGTGACCCTTCCAGGCAGACAGCCTCAGCAGCGCCCCTGGTGGACAGGATGGTTCGGCAAAGCAGCCTGAGTTATTTTTGTTTCTTTTTCCTTTGTTACTTTCTTATCTCTTACTTTCTTCAGACTCCGTCCAAGGAGGTGCTTTCCCCGATCTTCTGCTGCAATTAGAATCCTTTCCCTTCACTCCATTCTCCCTCCCCTGCCAAGGAGAGAGGAGCATATGGTTTTAGGCACAGGCTTCAGCCTTAATGTCAGGCTACTTGGGCAGGTGATGTCCTTTGGTTCTAAGTTTTTCCAGGGACCATAGCCAGCCCCAGAGATGTTCGTCTTTTTAAAGTATGGGGTTTGTCTTTGTCACTCTTGTCTAAGTTGCCTAGGGCTGGTTAACTGCCAGGCCCAGCACCTGCATCCATCCAGCATTCCTGCCAGCGGTAGGTGGTACAGCCCAAGCCACCTTGGACCTGCCGGCTCAGAGTCATTTCTGTGCTCTGACCACCTAAGCTGCCAGATTCCATTTGTTCCTCTCCTTCCTGGAAGGCTTCCTTTACATTTTATTTTAATCCCAAATTTCTGAATGTTTTGCAGTGTCAAGGGCTTTGAGCCCCTTGTTCCTCTTTCTGTTCCCCACCCTTCACCCTTCATGGAGTGATTATGTTAATGATGTGTAACGTGCGTTCTCTTCACTGGTTTATCTGCAGAACTTCTCTGGGCTTTTTTTTTCGGTGTTTGATTCAACACTGCACTAAAGAGGGGATGTTCCATTGAATAAAAGAGCAGTGTGGTTAAAAAAAAAAACTCAAACTGGGACAGAAGGAGGAGGAGGAGGCCTGGGGTGGGTTATGAAATAAATATCACACTGCCTCAAATTTGTGCACATGTGGAAGGGAAAGCTAAAAGTTCCAGTTGTCAAGGGGGAGGGGGTGAGGTTGGTTGTAATACTGAAGGACTATCTTGGCTAAGAAGGGTGAATTTTTTGTTTAGTTTAGAAGACTACAACCAGGTGTATTGAGGCATTTGCATTTTGTGGCACCTCATGGGCTAGGGGAGTGTCTTTTGGGGGTTTCTTTTCCCTGTTTTGGCAATATTCAGATGTGGCAGCATTTAGACCACCCTGGAAGAAAGCGTATCCAGGTACCCATAAAAGAATACTCAGATTGTTAAAACTGGTAATCACAAAGAGGGAGGAGATGGATAATAGCTTTGCAGAGATAAGGGTCTGAAGAGCTGACTGGGGTAAAGTCATCTTGTTTGATTGGAGAAATGCACAGAGGGGCAGATGGGTTAGATGGAATCTATTTTGGGAAGGACTGGTTATGGCCTGCTATAGCAGTTAGCGAGCCTTAAGGCCTATCTGATACCCCTCTAATGACCCCCAGTATCTGTCACATCCTTCAGTGAGGGCTTAAGCAGTTTTGGCTGACAAGCATGAAGTACTGCCCTGCAGAAGTGTGTATCTATGTTCCAAGGGGAGCAGGGATTACTGCATCTGCAATCTGGTAAAGATAGAAACAGACCAGCAGGGTGGTTGGGTGGTGTTATGGTTTGTGTCTACATAAAAAGCTTCATGCAGTCATAGGTGGGGCTTTTTCAAAAGTGCCTGGATCTAGAATGTGTGACTGATTCATGGTACAGTGCTTAATAGGGTTATGGGTGGGTGATTACTAAATCAGTCCACTGATTGGTTTGGTACCAGCCTGATCTTGGTAGCCTGGATACCATAGAAGGGACAGGAAGAGGCTTGTCTTGTCCCTGCTTGCTTTGCTACCTTCTGCCCACTGTAAACTATTTTTCCTCTTTGATGCCTATTTGCCATTCCACCCTGCCTTGGAGCCAGCTGATGACAGACTGAACCCTCTACAAACTGTGAGCTAAATAAACTTTTCCTCTCTTAACATGTGTTGGGAATTTTGTTTCAGCAATGAGAAAAGAAACTAAGACATGTGGTTCCACTAAAGGTTTGAATGATTTTATCAGTGTGAGTGTCTGCTTGAAATATCTAGGAAGGATCTATGGTGCGGGCTTAGGGGTTAGGAGGGTGAGTAATATTGAGAAAGAAAGGATCAGAGCAGGAGAACACAAGAAGTAAAGATGGTGATTTGTTCTGGGGAGAAATGTGGGCGGGCTCCCTATAGCCATAGGTCTTGAATTATATTGTTTAGAGAGAAATAAGGTAGATAATGAAGAGAATTCTTCTATTAGGATAGTCAAGAAGTGAGCAAAGTTATGAAGAGAGAGATTCATGGGGCTGTCCAGCTGTGTCTTTGACCTATTGTCATAGGAGACAGCCTGGTCATCTTCAGGAACACAGGTTCAGCTGGCATGCACTGGAAAAGGGGGTCTTTTTTAGAAAGAAGTGGACCCAGAAGAAATGACCTTCTAGGAGCCGGGGAGATGGCTCAGTGGAAGAAGCGCTTCCTTGGCAAGTGAAAGGGCCTGAGTTCAATCCCTGGTTCTGAAAAAAATAAAAAATAAAAAAAATAAATGACCTTCTAATTTTGCCACTATTGGGGTGGTCAGGATTACTTGAAAGGGCCCTGTCCACTTTGGTTTTAAGCCTTGTGAAAGGTTTGGTGGATTTATATATAGCCAGTCTACAGGTGATGGGGTGGAAGAGTGAGGGTGTCTAGACTGCTGCAGGGATTAGGAAGGGTATAGTCAGCACAGTTCTAAATGAGATGCCTAAAGGAGTTAAGTAAGGGATTTGAAAAGGGGGAAGATAGGAATGGATTGGAGGTAGGGAATGTGAAGTCAACAAGGGTGATTTCAGTGAGTAAGATATGCGCTCATGTGGAGGATCTTTGGTTTGATGTAGGAAAGATCTCTATCCATCCTGAAGATAGGTATGGATTGGAGGTAGGGAATGTGAAGTCAACAAGAGGTCTTCCATACTGAATTTCAAAGGTGCTGAGCAGAATAGGTTTGCAGGGAAGAAACCTGAGTTTGCAAAGGGCTAAGGATAGGAGCTTAGTCCTATCTAAATGGGCCTGTAGGGAAAACTTGGTTAGGCTCTGTGTAAGGAGGTGACTAGCCTTTTCAACCTTACCTAAGGATTGGGGTCAATGTGGGATTTGGAACTTCCGGGTTATATTTAGGGAGGACTCTGTTGGGTGATGTGTGAGGTACATTCAAGTACATTATTGGGTTGGATAGAGGTTGGAAGGCTGAAGCCAGGGGTGATTTCAGTGAGTAGAATATGCGCTCGTGTGGGGGATCTTTGGTTTGATGTAGGAAAGATCTCTATCCATCCTGAGACGGTGTCAACTAGGACAAGGAGGTATCTTTTTATTTTTATTTTTTCACTAGAGGCATGTGGATAGAGTTTATTTGCCAGTCATTGTTGAAGAAGGCTCTTGAAATGGATGGGTGGGGAAGAGAAGAGATGTGAAGTTTCTCTGGGCACTGGTGGTTTGGCATAAGAAGCATGGGGTCATGAAGGTTTTCAGGAAGGGCCTAAAAGTAGGAGGAAGATGTATGTGAGTCTAGGAACTGGAGCAGGTGGAATGATCCAGCGCAGAACTGGTCATAGAAAGATGGAAAGAATTTTGCACATTTTCAGGAAGAACTAATTTTTCCACTTGTCATACCCCCCTGCTCTTTAAATAGAGGTTTCTTGGGGTGAGTAGGATGACATAAGGGGGAACAGAAAATGGAGAATGCAGAGAGTTGTTGGCTGCCTGTTTTGCTACTTTATCAGCCTCATAATCTCCACAAATGATACATCTGTGATGTTTATCCCATGAGGACTGGGCTTTTGTCTGTTCCTTGGGTGCTTTATCTGAGGTACTCATCATTGGCCTTTTTTTTTTTTTTTTTTTGCAGAACCGGGGATTGAACTCAGGCCCTTGCGCTTGCCAGGCAAGCGCTTGTTCTACTGAGCCATCTCCCCAGCCCCTTATCATTGGCCTATTTAGGTGCATGTTTTTCTATTCCTGCCAGGAGGCAAGTGATCATGTGATTGTGATCTGTCCTACCTGAGTTGCTAAGTCGATATGTCCACACGGGGTCTCAGGGTTTAGATCTGGCCATTCCTCGAGCTACTTCAATGTGCATGTCAGGATGCTGGTGATAAAGATTATCCATGTGGTTTTCAGCCACTTGCCAGATGCTCCCTTTTGTCATCAGTCAAGGTAGACAAGGAGTACAGTGAAATAAAGGTGCTGAGTCACTCCCTTCCCTTAGTTTACATGTAAATGCCATACCACCCTAATGATTAACCGTGCTTCCATAATCCCAAAACAGGAATGATGAGACGCACTTCGCTTCTCTCCATTCAGTGATAAACCAAATACCATGCTAATGATTTTCCAGGCTTCGCTTAGAGTGGCATGCAGGTTGCTGACATCAGAGAGGTACAGTGGAAGGCTCTTTGGATCAGTGGTGTCTGACCCTATAAGTACTGGAAGCTTGAGTTACTAAGTCCTGTTTTTTTTGCCCCATTCACACTCAAGTTGCTTTCTCCTTTCACCCTCAATCCTTTTTTTTCCTTCACCCTCTTTTTCCCTTAACCTATCTCCCTATTCTTGTGGCCATCCATGATAACATAAATGTAGCTACTCACTAAATCCTATGAGGTTACTTTACTGTTCCTTTCTTGTCATACACAAGAACCTGGGTTATATTTTGACCCACTCAACTGTAGCAGAAGAAGACAAAGTAAATATCTTCCTAAGGGAGGTCATATATTTGAGTGAGTAGGAGGAGTTCTTTTCCAAATCTATTGGTATTCTCTGAGAAGGACCCATTCTTTGTTGGAAATGTTCTAGATCTGTAGTTAAAGAAATGTGAACACAAACAGGCCCCTCTATGCCTGCTACCAACTGGAGGGGTAAGATGGGATGAGAAGAAGTTTGGGACAATATCAGTGGGAAGAAAGAGTGCAAGGGTGTGCTTTTTTTTTATTCAACATATTTGTTCAGTATATTTTTTTGAATTTTAGAGAAATATTTGAGATTAATACACAGCATGAGATTAATAATAGATTATACATTGTAAATAAATTATTTACAAACTTAAATGAATATAACAGTAAAAATTATTCAAAATAAAAATAAAGGGTCGAATTGATTTGAAACTGTCTCATTGCTATATGTTTATCAATAAAACTTTGAAAAGAAAAAAAAATAAATAAAGGGGCTGGTGAGATGGCTCAGTGGTCTAAAGCACCTACTTAGAACAAGCTTAGCAAAGCACAGGGACCGCGGTTCAATCCCCCAGCACCACATGCCAGCCAGCCCCGCCCCCTGGTGGGCTGAGCTGGCCACACACACACACACACACACACACAAATAAATAAATAATTCAAAATAAAAATAAAGGGGGCTGGTGAGATGGCTCAGTGGTCTAAAAGACCTTCTTAGAACAAGCTTAGCAAAGCACAGGGACCGCGGTTCAATCCCCCAGCACCGCATGCTAGCCAGCCCCGCCCCCTGGTGGGCTGAGCTGGCCACACACACACACACATAAATAAAAAAAATTAAAAAATAAAAATAAAGAATTTACAGATCAGTCATATAATAGTTTACTCTGTGCCAAAATCAAGAAACTTATATTCATATAATTAGAATTCTCAAAGTAGAAAGGAGTAAGCAATAAATATTTAAAGATTTAAAATTTCTGAATTTAGTTGAAATTATAGCACCAATTTCCAAGAAAAATGAATCTTTTGCATAAGAAATTTGAATAAAATCATACTAAGATACACAAAAATGAATTGCCTAAAACTTATTGTAAAGAAAAAAATCATTAAAGCATACACATTAAAAAATTAGCTCTGGGAGAACAAAATTAAATAGCATCTTATTCCATATTAGAAAGAAAAAAACAAAAAAAGGACCAAGTGTGCAAGAAACTAGACAAATTAATTCAAAGGACTGAAAGGGGAAAAAAAATCTGTCCTCATTGAATTTTATACTTAGCAAACATACCTTTGAAAACTAAAAGTAAAATATTTTCCAGTTATACAAATGAAATATTCTAATACCTCCAGAGGTAGCATATAGGAAGTAACAAAGAGTATAATCCAGAAGGCAAGAGAAGTTTCTGTATGGTCTTGGATAAAGAATAAAGAGCTCTCAAAATGGTAGTTATGCAGGACTATGTAAAATATATTATATGAACCCATTTAAAGGTCATTGAAGATTTCTACAAAACAGTATCAATCTTATGTTGGGTTATATACATTTTTTTCATATATATGTATGTGTGTGTAGAAGACAAGGAAGTAATATAAAGTCAATGGAAAATGGAAATATACTTTTTTTTTTTTTTTTCAGAACTGGGGATTGAACTCAGGCCCTTGCGCTTGCCAGGGAAGCGCTTATTCCACTGAGCCATCTTCCCAGCCCGGAAATAGACTTTTTAAAGTTTCTAATACTAGAAGAAAATATCATACCATGTCTTTTAAGATTGTAAGTCAAAGATAAATCTTTTTTTTGTGGAACCGGGGATTGAACTCAGGCCCTTGTGCTTGCCAGGCAAGCACTTATTCTACTGAGCTATCTCCCCAGTCCCAAAGATAAATCTTAAAACAAAAATTAAGATTAAACAATATTCAGACAATTAAATATTAATTAATTAAAAGTTAAATATTTTGAAACAATTGAACTAAGAAAAAGTTTTCATGATAGTAAAGAATTACTAAGAATAAAATATAAGATAAATACTGGAATGGCAAATATATGACTAGCATTTCTAACAGTCTGGGGATAGGATATCACTTAAAGTTCTAGTATGTCGTGGACATAGACAGTGTCTGTGGCAATGGTGTGCTTGAGAGGGATGAATAGGCAAATTTGAAGAGGAAGCTGGGCTGGAGGCAGAAGGTGTCCTTCTAGACCTCAGGAAGAGGAGGAGGAGGAAGAAGAGGAGGAAGGGGAAGGAAAGGCTGCTGCTTGGGAGCCTGTGGAGGTTGTTGAAGAAGTGAGAGGTGATTGGGCAGGGCAGAGATCATCAGCAAGACTGAGTTCATCTGTAGAGGAAGGTAGAGGAGTGTGAACACATGCTGTTGTTGGGTGGGAGTAGGAAAAGGGCAGGATTTTGTTAGGTGAATTTGGAGATGAAAGAGTAGAAGGAAAGTTGCTTGGATACATTCAAAAGACTTGGATATAGAACCTCTGACCATTTGTTGCTCCTCTGGAAGAAGTTATTGAGGTCTCAGACGATTTGGATATTCTATCCAGGCATGGTGGTATATGCCTGTAATCCCAGCAGCTTGGAGGCTGAGGCAGGAGGATTGCTGCTGGTCTGAGGCCAGCTTGAGCTACAAAGTGAGTTCAAGGCCAGCCTGAACTGTGAAACCTGACTCAAGAAGACAAAAAGTATCTATCGTTGGGGAGATAGCTCAGTAGAATAAATGCTTGCCTAGTAAGCAGAGGGTCCTGAGTTCAATCCCCAGTACCGAAAACAAAAAAAAAAATTATCTATCTATCTATCTATCTATCTATCTATCTATCTATCATCTATCATCTATCTATCTACCTTCTATCATCATCTATCTATCATCTATCATCTATCTATCTATCAATCATCTATCTATCTATCTATCTATCATCTATCTATCTATCTATCTATCTATCTATCTATCTATCTATTTTTCTATCTATTGAGACCTAAGCTAGGTAAAAATATTATAGGCAGTCAGACAGAGCTAAGCCCTCAATGCAGTCAGTGCAGAGGATGAAAATATATTACAACTGTGGCTAGAAGCACATCTGCTGAAGGCCAGGCCTCAAGACAAAATGACCAATCCTACATGCTTCCTCAAGGGATCAGCAATATACTATAATAGGTATCACCTGGTCCAATAGTCTAGATAGATGTCGGTTACCCCAGTGGGTGACCAAGACCTCCTGATCCATCTCTTTCTAAAATGATGTTTGTTCTTTCCATGTACATTTCCTATGTGACCTGCTTCCTCATTAGATCAATATTAGCTAAGTGTCTATCCTTATAATCTCATTGGTTGATCATAGGGGTAGCCACCTTATGATTTTGTAACCACCTCATGATTTTTCTCTATAAAACTTCTTCTGTAAAGTGGGGTTGATACCACATTTCTAGGTCCATACCTATCTCTTTGGAGCTATCTCTCTCATGAATACTTCCTATTCTTAGCCTCTGTTGTTCCTTAAAACTAATTCTTCAATTGTGGGGAGCACAAACTCAATGTATCTGATATTGAAACCATTAACATTGATGGTTGTAACTGATATGTATTGACCTATCCTTGTCATGTTATTTTCATGTTGTTGGCTCTCTTTTTTCCACCTCTGTTTAATTGGCTGCCTTCCCTAGTAGACTCATTCTGTTAGGGTTCATAGAGTTGTAGTGCTTATTATCCCTTTCTAGAATATCCTTTAGAGTATTTTGAAATGCTGGTTTGGTGTTCATGAATTTCCTCAGGCATTCTTCATGAAAGTATCTAATTTCTCCATTATTTTTTTTTTCAGAACCAAGGATTGAACTCAGATCCTTGGGTTTGCCAGTCAAGCACTTATCCTACTGAGCCATCTCCCTGGCCCTCTCCGTTAATTTTGAAAGATAGTTTTGGGGTTATGTCAATATTTCTTTTAGGGCTTGAAATATTTCACTCCAAGTTCTTCTTGACTTGAGTGTTTGGGTTGAGAAGTCAGCTGTGATCCTGATGGGCCTTCCTTTATAGGTGATTTTTTTCCCTATATTTTAGGGAAGGGTCTACAGGGTTTCAGGGTCTCAATACTAGATCAGACTGGAGGTGATATGTCTGCTTACAGCCTCCCAAGAGCTGGGATTACAGGCGCACACCACCACATCAAGTCTCAATTGCTGTCTCAGCATGCCCGCGGGTGGGGCTGGCATGGCAGGCCCGGGGATTGAACCCCAGGCCCCTGTGCCTGCTCACAGATGCTTTAATCTGCTGAGCTATTTGGCCAGCCCTAAAAAAGACCACACCTTTTTTTTTTTTTTTTTTCAGTATTGGAGTTTGAACTCAGGACCCTACGCTTGCCAGGCAGGCACTAATTCTACTGAGCTATCTCCCCAGCCCAGTAATTTGTCTTTTTTCTTTTAAGATTCTGTTCTTTTTTTTTTTTTTTTTTGTGGAACCGGGGATTGAACTCAGGTCCTTGCACTTGCCAGGCAAGTGCTTATTCTACTGAGCCATCACCCTGGCCCCAAGATTCTGTTCTTAATTTCTGGAATCTTAAGTATTATATTCTTTGCTGTAGATTTTTTTGATGATGGCTAATTGGAATTCTACATGCCTCATTTATCTACATATCAAATTCTTCTTTTCCTGCCAGAGAAATTTTCTTCCACAACATCTGTGAAGAAGTTTTTTTATATAATTTGTGCTACCTCTTTTTAAAATTTACTTCAATCAATCTTCTGTTATTCTTCTTTGTGTTATCTAGCAGTTTCTAGATTGATATGTCATGATCCCTTGCTATTTTCAAGAATCTTTTCATGGTTGCTTACTGCATTCCTGTCTTCCATGTCTGAGATTCTGTTCACATATTGATATATTCTGCTGTGGATACTTTCTTTCTTTCTTTCTTTCTTTTTTTTTTTTTTGTTGAACCAGGGATTGAACTCAGGTCCTTGTGCTTGCCAGGGAAGCGCTTATTCCACTGAGCCATCTCCCTGGCTCCTGTGGATACTTTCAATGGAAGCTTTAATTCCCTAGTTATCTGTCTGAATGTGTTATAAGTATTTCATTTCTTTCCTAGGATGGGCATTCATGATTGTCCTCTTTATTTTTTAAAAATTGTATCTATTGTAGAGTCACTAAGCATGTCTTTCATTTTGGTCACCATCTCTGTAGTTATCTGACAAATTATTTCTGATTTGATTTTTGCTAGAGCCTCATTTTTTGCTTTGTTGTTACTACTTCAGATAGTTTAGGTGGGTAGCTTTCAGATTGTCCCACACCATTATCCTCTGAGTTTGGCTTTGGTGAAATGAATGCTTGGGATTGAATCTTATTGAAGCGTCTCCTCATTTTCTTTTCTTTTTTTTTTTTAGTTTATTTATTTATTTATTTCAATATTTAGAGTATTTTATTAACTGAAAATGCAAAATGTAAATTTTCTTTTCTGAAAAAAGAGCGATAGCTAGTTCTATCCTTATTTATTTATTTTTTCTTTTTTTCCTCATAATTTTATTGAGAGACAAATAGCAATGAGACATTTTCAAATCAAACTGGTATGACAGCTTTAATAATTAACACATTCTTTTTTTTAGTTTAATTCCTGGGTTGATGTTTGTAAATTGCCTATGGTATGTAGTTTTATTGCTAATAATTCAAATCCTTAGGAAGAAGATTTTTTAATTTTTTTTTAACATTTATTTAGTGTGTGTGTGTGTGTGTGTGGCCAGCTCAGCCCACCAGGGGGCGCAGCTGGCTGGCATGTGGTGCTGGAGGATCGAACCGCGGTCCCTGTGCTTTGCCAAGCTTGTTCCAAGTAGGTGCTTTAGACCACTGAGCCATCTCTCCAGCCCGAAGATTTTTTAAAAATACAATGAGTACTACTTTTCCGTAAAGAAAGATAAGCTGGAAACAGTTATACTTAAATAGATGCACCTTGAGACCATATCCTTTCATGAAATAAATTGGACATCCGTGTGTAAATACTGCCTTGTTTCTCTGATGTGAGAAACTGAAAGTGTCAATAAGGATCAAAGTGTGTAATATATATTGGGAAGTGGGAAGAAAATGATCAAATGAAAAGGGTAATAAGGAGGGATAGGAAAGAAGAGAGAAGAAAAAAGAGACATATCATTGGGGAACAGGAAAAAGAAGAAGCAAGATATATCTTGTATAGGTACAAATTCCCTACAATGAATGTCACCATTATGTGTATCTTAAGTGTACAATAAAAGCCAGTGGCACACACCTGTAATCCCAGCGCTCAGGAGGCTGAGTCAGGAGAATCACTGTGAGTTCAAGGCTAGCCTGGGCTACATAAGTACATTTAAGGCCAGTCTGGACCACACAGTGAGACTCTGTTGCAAAAAAGAAAGTACAGTTCTCTGCCATTGCTGCCACTGCAAACCAGATGAACAATGCTGGAAGGCTCAGAAAATGGCCCTTTGCTGCTGCCACAACTAAGGTGAACTGCTCAGAAAGGTCCAGAGACCAAGGGGAATGCCAGTGATACAGTTCAGTTGCAACTAGTGTGTACAGGATGGACAGGCAGGACCAGCGGAATCAAAAGTGTAAAGCAGCAATAACAATATGAGTCAACAGGTGGTAAGTTAGGTGAACCAGCATTGTCCTTGGTGACAAAGACACATGGAATAAAAGCAGGGGCCACTTCTGTTCTCTCTTTTGTTTTCTTTTCTTTTTTCCTTTTCTCTCTTTTCTAATGCCTGGGGAAAACTCCATCCACATGAAACCATGGCTTTCCATCCACCAAACCCAGAAGCCAGGTTGAGATAATCCTCTACTTATTCTCCCATTCTTTCTCTTCTACACTCTTCTCTAGTTTCCCAAAGTTTGCATGATCATCCTTTGTCCTCCAGTCTTGGTTCTGTTTTCTTTTCAGTTATCTTTGTTTTATTAACTATCTTTCTTAAATCTCCTCACCATAGAGTAAAACCACTCTACCAAGGGGAAACACTTTGCACACAAGCTCCCAACTTATGATTGGTCTTGTTATGTAATAGCAGATTTTGATCCTATGGTTTAGGGTACAAAATTAATAGCTACCACAGTTTGTCAGTTTCCAGACTGTGTTTGATGCTATTGTTATTGCAAATTGTACTACTTTAGCTAGGATGTCATCTCTGTTATAATTAGTTGTTTTTTCTTCTGTAACAACACTGGGAAGCTCTGGGGTAATAACCTCCCCCGCAACACACAGCACAGCACCAAACAACTGGAGATTGAGCAAAACATATATTCACATTCCCTAACTGGAAAGGTAGGATCTTGTAACAGACACAAATCAAAAATCTCCTACACACAGAAGACATCCCTGAGGGACAGACTTTTTCCCATAGAGGACTTGATACTAATGATATGGCTACCTACTACAAAACTTACAAGGATCAACACAGAAAACAGTAAAAATTTTAGGAATAGAAAATGACAAGATGCACATATAAGATGCAATCTCAGACCTCCAGGCGACCCAGAACAAGTCCAGGAGACAATGAAATAGAAGAAAAGGGAAGACACACACTTAAAATTACTGAAATGATAGCAACTGAAGAAACAAATCCATCAGGCTATAGAGGAAATCAGATCACAAATAATCTCAGTTTAAAAAAGGGATGTCAACAATTCCTGAAGGAATTGCTCAGTCAATCAAGAGCAGAGATAGATTAAAAAATAGATGATAATAGGAAAAGGGTCAAGAATCAAT
>NW_004524683.1:953839-960830 GCF_000260255.1 Octodon degus | reverse complement strand
TATATATATATATATATATATGTATTTGGTACAGGCAGCTCTGACTCATAGTGATCCTCCAGTTTTCAGCCTCCCCAGTGCTGGGATTATAGGTGTGCGCCACAGTTTCGGTGTGTTCTCGTCGTTTTCACTAACTCTCTGTCCTGTCCCTGTCTCACTGCCTGTTAATTTCTAACTTAGCTGCCTGTAACATCTTGAACTAAAAAAACAACAAATGCTGGCAAGGCTGCAGGGGGAAAGGAAACCTTCTACATTATTGGTGAGAATGTAAACTAGTACAACCGGACTTCCGGGAAGGGAAGGCCTTGGCATCGGGGAAACAAGCATGTCGAGCTTCTCCCGGGCACCCCAGCAATGGGGCACTTTTGCCTAGATGTGCTAGCTCTTAGATGGAAAGATGCAGCCCCCCGGCAAACTTGCTGGTGTAGCATCAAGAAGGCTTCAAGGGTTGCATAAACCTGTGGACCATCAGATAAGTGACTGTGGAGATCACATTGTCATAATGAACACACGACACCTTGCGTTTTCTAGAAACAAATGGGAGCAAAAAATGTACTCACACACTGGCTACTCGGGGATTCAGGCAGGTGATGGCTGTCCAGCTCCACCTGTGGACCCGGGTACGATTGTGAAGCTGGCTGCTGAGGGCATGCTGCCAAAACACCTTCACAGGAGAACTGTGATGCAGGGGCTGCACCTTTTCCCAGGCGAGGATATTCCAGAAGATCTCAGGGACTTGGAGGAGCTCCCTCAGCCCCGGAAGGTCAGGAGGAGGAGCGTGGTCCCTACCCGAAGACTAGCGACTGTAGGAGGCTGGGAATTACAGAGAATACCTGGGCTGAGGGCTGCTTCTCCTGTGGATCCACTCCCCCTGCATGTGGCGAGGAAGACGCTGCTCCCAGTCACCGGGATGGCCGGAAGGGCTGATATTGTGAAACACCTTACTTTATAGAAGGGTGTTGTAAAGGGTTAACAGAGTTTTGTGCCTTAACTATAAAAAAGTCCTGTTATCTGCTCTAAAAAATGTATTTTCCCTGTTGGCTTAAGGCTGTTCAACAATAAATAACTGTTTCTTGTCAAGGCAGCAAGCTAACACAAACTCCTTCCCCAACCATCTCCTATAATGTAGTCAGCTTAAGATATATCTTATAAAAATATATACTTATCACTAAGCTATAAAAGACCTTTTAGTTATAAACAGTTTACAGCTGTGCCAAATAAACATAGTTTCTGTTGTTCTATACTAGATAACAAATTTGCTTACCAAACTGGACTGGATGTGATTTCTGTTATAAATACCCCCTTGCTACCTATGTTCAAGGCTGATCAGCCTTCTCCTGTGAGAGAAGTGGCTGACCGATCTGAGTTTAGTAAATAAAAGCTCTATTCAAATTTCTATCTGGCTGATCTGGTTCCTATGCAGAGTTGACCAATAACATTTGGAGGCTCTTCTGGGATCCCCTTCATTGGGGATCAATCATAGGAACCAGAGTCTTTGGAAACCATTTCCCCAGGGGAACTTTCTGGCCCTGGGATGGTGTCCAAAAACTCATAAATCCTATCATTCAGACTGACTAGACTGAACCATCTGAAAGATCTTGCCGGTAAACATCTGTGTCTGTTCTGTCGGGGAGCCCCCTCCGAGAGTCCTAAGAGGTCTGACTGATAACCATGGGTCAGTGTGCTCCTGCTTCTGTGTTGCCTTTGTGAGGTATTCTTGATCTTTTCCAGGAATTCTGACAGTGAGCTGCTGACTATGGAGACCTTGTCTCCCCGGGGACTCTCTGCACTTTGTGCGAACTGGAGTGGCCCCAACTATCGGAGTCCATATGGCCTCCGGAGGGCTCTTTTAATATCTTTTTTGCTTATCAGGTCCGTAGGGTCATATTTGAAAAGCCAGGACATCCTGATCAAGTCCCATATATTCAAGCATGGATAGATTTATTACAGGACCCTACAAAGTGGATGAAAACCTGTCGCCATGCCTGGGCATCACGCCAACACGCCTCTGGAATGGTGGCGCTGGCCGCCGCTCCAGAAAAGGATCCTCGGGGTCCTAAAAGGCCGCCTGTGCTGCCCCCGACATCTGAATCCCCAACTCCCCCTCCTTACCCTAAACTGTTCCTCCTTCCCTTAACCTTTCAGCTAGCCCCGACTTCTCCACTCCTCTGAGTCCCTGCATACCCATAGCGGACTGCCCTTTTCTCAGCCCCCACCATTTGACCCTGATCTTTTTCCCACCTCAGCACCAGCCCAAATACTTCCTCTCCATAAACAATTGGGTGCAGATGACCACCCTTTCATGGTTTATGTCTCCTTCTCGACTAGTGATTTATATAACTAAAAGAACCAGAACCCCTTTTTCTCTCAGAATCCTCAAGGGCTTATATCTCTTCTAAAATCTGTTTTCTTCACCCATCAGCCCACTTGGGATGATTGCCAACAGCTTTTACAGACCCTTTTTACATCTGAAGAGCAGGGAGCAAATCCGGGGGTGTGGACGAAAATTCATTTTGGGCCCAGACAGCCAACCAGCTTCAGATCCTATACAACTGGAGGAATCCTTCCCTTTGACTTGTCCTAACTGGGATTCTAATTCCCTTAGAGGTAAGAAGGCTCTCAATCAGTATCGTCAGTTTCTTTTAGGGGCAATCAGGGTGGTGGCTAGAAAGCCTACTCATTTGTCTAAACTTACAGAGGTCAGTCAGAAACCTGATGCGTCTCTGGTGGCGTTCTTAGAGCGCCTTCAAGAGGCCTATCGGATATATACACCGATAGATACTAAAGCCCCTAAAAACCACCGCGCTATAAATATTGCCTTTGTTTCTCAGTCAGCCCCAGACATTAAAAAAAAAATTACAAAAGATTAAAAGATTTTTTAAAAAAGCACTGACAGAGCTGGTGGAAATAGCTCAGAAAGTTTTTAATAACAGGGAAGACCCTAGGGAGTTAAATAAAAGGATGGCAAAGGTTCTGAGTACCATGGAGGTAAAGGACTCCAAAGTTAAAAAAAAAGAGGTCCAAAAAATAAATTAATTAATTAAAAATTAAAAAAAGACACCTCTTAAAAAAAAAAAACCAGTGTGCCTATTTACAAGGAAAAAGGACATTAAAAACATAAATGTCAAAAAAAAAAAAAAAAAAAAAAAAAAAAAAAAAGCCTACTCAGGTCTTGAGACAAAAAAAGGAAGTCTAAAGAGGCTGGAGCTCTAAATCTGGCCCCCAAAAGCCCATGGTCACCTTAGAGGTAGGGGGCCAATCTATTGACTTTCTGGTAGACACTAGAGCTACCTACTCTGTCCTACAACAACCTGCAGGGCACCTATCAAAAAAAAAAGGACACATATACAAGGAGCCACTAGAAAGACTAAGTCATACCCTTAGGCCCAGGCCCATATAAAAAAACCTAGAAACAAAACAGATGACTCACTCTTTCCTAGTTATGCCAAAATGCTCACACCCCTTGATTGGTCATGACTTACTCCATAAATTACAAGCGCAAATCTCCTTCCAAGAAAACTCTATAGAGATTTCACTTAAAAAAAAATCCTTTACCTTCTGCCATTCTATACACCTGCCCTTTGACTGAGAAACATTTGTTTCTGGCAGGTGAAAAACCCAAAGAGATCTCCTCTGACTTGCTTGTAAAATGGACATCTAAAATACCTGGGGTATAGGCTGAAAATAAGCCCCCTGGTCTAGCTGCCCATCAGCTACCAGTAGTGATCTCTCTTTTACCTGGGGCATCTCCTGTCCATGTCTGCCAATACCCCTTGAGCCTACAGGCCAGGTTAGGGATAAGTGTTTATATCCAGAGACTCAAAAAGGAGGGCATCCTGGTACCCTATAAGTCTGCTTAAAACACACCCCTGTTGCCAGTCCAGAAGCCTGGAACCACAGACTACAGACCAGTCCAGGATTTACGGAAAGTAAGCCGTAGAGTGGAAACTATCCATTCCATGGTTCCCAACCCATATACACTTCTGAGTCTGCTGCCCCCGGACCAAGTCTTCTACACAGTCCTAGACTTAAAGAATGCTTTCTTCATGATTGCATTGGCTCTGGTAAGTCAATCCATTTTTGCTTTTAAATGGGTGGACCCCCAGGCGGAAAAAAAATAGCCAATTAACCTAGACCAGATTACCTCAGGGCTATAAAAACTCACCAACCCTGTTTGATGAGGCACTGAGCAGAGACTTGCCAAATTTCCAGGAAACTGTATTACAATATGTTGATGACATACTGTTGGCCTCTAACACCCATGACTTGTGTAAAGAGGCAACTGAGGACCTGCTGCGAAAATTAGATAAAATGGGCTATAAAATCACTGCCAAAAAGGCTCAGCTTTGCTTATCTCAGATAACATATCTGGGCTATAGACTGCAGAAAGGACAACAAACTGTCTAATAAACAGATTAAAGCTTTATTAAAAATCCCTGTCCCTACCACCAAACGACAGGTAAAAAAATTTCTGGGACTCCTTGGATGTCACAGGCTTTGGACCATAGGATTTGCTAAAATTGCTCAGCCTCTGTATGCCAGTACTGGTGGGGACCAAAAAAAAACAAAAACCAAAAAACAAAAAAAACAAAAAAACTCTGTTAGAGTAAATCTAAACAAGAGGCTTTTGAGGCTCTAAAAAAAGCCCTTGCTTCGGCTCCTGCCGTGGCTTTACCTGACCTGACAAAACCATTCCAGCTCCATGTACATGAAAGCAAGGACATCACTAAAGGGGTCCTAACCCAATACTTGGGGCCCTGAAAAAGACCTATAACATACCTGTCTAAAAGACTAGACCCCACTGTGGCAGGTTGGCCAAACTGCCTGCGAGCCATAGCTGCCACTGCCATTTTGACAAAAAAAGCTACTAAGCTCATGTTTGGCCAGGAGCTCCAAATTGTGGCTCCTCACGTGGTTGAGAGCCTTCTTAAAAGCCCTCCTAAAAGATAGCTCTCAAATGCACGGATTGTACAATATCAGGCTTTGCTCTTAGACCCAGCTCTTAGACCCAGCTTCTTGTCCACTACAGCCTTAAACCCAGCCATCTTGTTATCAGATGATGACCCTGAGGTGCTTCTCCATGACTGTCTTGAGGCGCTTGATACAAAAATAAGTCTGAGAGAGGACCTCACAGCATTCCTATGGATGATCCTGATGCTACCTTGTACACCGATGAAAGCAGTTTTGTCCTAAATGGGGTATGTTATGCTGGGGCAGCAGTGGTCACAGAAGACCAAATGATCTGGGCCCAAGCCTTGAGACATGAGACATCTGCCCAATAGGCAGAACTCATTGCCTTAACCCAGGCCCTCCACTGGGGACAAAATAAGCAGATAAATATTTACACTGACAGGAGCTATCTATCAAAAATGAGGTCTATTAAACACTGGTGGACATAAAATAAAAAATGCCCAAGAGATCCTAGACTTGGTTACAGCTGTGTGGCTCCCCGAGAAGGTGGCAGTTATCCACTGCCAGAGACACCAAAAGGTAAACTCTCCAGTGGCCCCAAAAAATGCTCTGGCAGATGCCACAGCCAAAAAAGTGGCACAAAAACCATTGGGGCCACTCAAGGCACTCTTGCCTGTCCTGCCACCCAGAGTGCTAGATCAGCCCACTTACTCTGATACAGATCTTTTGTTGGCTAAAAGCTTAAAAACCACGCCAACACAGGATGGCTGACAAATGCTGCCGGACAGCAGGATTCTCCTTCCTGAGGCACTAGGCTGAGAGCTCATTCAACAGATACACCAAGGGACTCACTTGGGAAAAAATAAATTGGCTACATTGCTGCAAAATCCTATTTCATACCCAAACTAAATCAAATGACTAAGAAAACCAGCCGACGGTGTCTCCACTGTGCCCAGAGTCAGCTCTAATAGTGACAAAAAAGTTATTGACAGAGATTATTCCCAGATTTGACCTGCCCATTACTATGGGGTCTGACAATGGTCTGGCTTTTATAGCCTAGGTTACCAAAAGTCTGTCCCAGGCCCTAAAATTAAAATAAAAGCTACATTGTACATATAGGCCTCAGAGTTCAGGTCAGATAAAAAAAATAAATCATACTCTAAAAAAAAAACAAATCAAAACTAGGGTTGGAGACTGGCAAAAACTGGATGAGTCTCCTTCCTTTTGCTTTATTATGAGCCCATTATACTCCCTATATACACAGGATCACTCCCTTTAAATCTATATATGGTTGGCCACCTCTCTTAATCCCCAAACTGGGGGAGGAAATCCTGACATCCATTTCTAATCAGGAAGTTGTTAAGTCCCTACAGGCTCTGCAGTCTACTCTACAAACTACACACTCCCTCTTCCGCCGTCAATATTCAAGACCAAAACAACTTGACAGTCCACTGGCTGCAGAACCTGGCTCTCTGGTGTGGATAAAAAAGTAGGATCCATCCACATTGGGACCTCACTGGGTAGGACCTTATCCTGTCATCCTGAGCACGCCCATCTCGGTCAAAGTAGCTAAAAAGAGATACTAGATTCATCACACCCACATTAAGCCGGCTACAGTGGACGACAACCCAACAAGATGGTCAATCAAAAAGATGCCCGATCCACTCAAGGTCAAGTTAGTATGCCAGGATACAGGCCTGGCCTAACTTTCTTTTCAGTTCTTATTATACATTATGCAATCTCTATATTTCATGTGCTGTCAGCCATACCTGCTGTGTCTGTAATTAATTCCCATGATAACATGTGGGTAAAGATGACAAACACTCTTAATTTGTCAACTTTCTGCTTAAAACAAACCTTAAATCTTCAATATATTCTGGGTTCATGCCTAAGACCAGTGTACAAGTCTACAAAAGATATTAAAAATTTAACCTTTTTAAAACACATTTCTAGGGGCTGGTGAGATGGCTCAGTGGTCTAAAGCACCTACTTAGGACAAGCTTAGCAAAGCACAGGGACCGCGGTTCAATCCCCCAGCACCACATGCCAGCCAGCCCTGCCCCCTGGTGGGCTGAGCTGG
>NW_004524683.1:940659-948834 GCF_000260255.1 Octodon degus | reverse complement strand
AAGAAGTATACATAGGGGACCAGGGAGATGGCTCAGTAGAATGAGCACCTGCCTGGCAAGTGCAAGGGTCTGAGTTCAATCCCCAGTTCTGCAAAAAATAAATAAATAAATAAATAAATAAATAAACAAATTTTAAAAATTGAGTTTTGGGTCGGGGAGATGGCTCAGTGGAATAAATGCTTTCCTGGCAAGCACAAAAGCCTGAGTTCAGTCCCCGGTTCTGGAAAAAACAAAACAAAACAAAACAAAACAAAACAAAACAAAACAAAACAAAACACCCAACAACATTCACATAGAAAAAAAAAAAAAGAAGAAGTACACATAGGAAGAGTAGCAGCCTCATTACAAATCCTCTCAGGTCAACATATCCTGTTCCTGTTCCTGGATCAGTTGGAATTAAACACTGCTCACCTTGGAGACAAGTAGAGAGCTGTCCAGAGCCTCAGAGGGTTGCCTCACACACTCGATATGGGAGGATTCATCCAGGGACACAATGGGAAGACCCAACCTTGGGATAACATCTTAGGAAGCTATCTCTGTAAGTCAAGCACATCTTTAGCTCTTAAGCATTTTAGGTGAAAGGAGACTCTCTAAACTATTCCTCTAATTAATTTTTCTCCCTTTCTCCCTTCTCTCTCAAAACTGAAGGGCATAGGCTTAATCTGTCTAATACCAAGGTTTCCCTTTTTTGGGTGTCTGACAATATATCCTAAGATGTGTAGATTCAAGGGGCCACTTAGGTGATAGCGGGCACCTATCCTTGGAACCTGGCAGCGTCTGTACTCAAACCAAGAAGGAGTTCTCTGGTTTTATTTTCTTTCGCTCCCTTCCCTGAAAACCTCCTTCTCCTTCTTTTTTCCTCTTTTACTCTGTGGCTTCATTTGTCAGGAAACTCATGGCTTTCAACTTTTTCTGATGTTAATTAGCAGGTAGGCAGAGGATGAGTGGAGGCTTGGGATCCTAGAGTTTCCTCAAGCTGCCTTTGGGGGGCAGTTATGGTTCTTCTGTGTGGGAAGTAAATCACGCCCGAACTACTGGGTTGACAAAAGCAAGTGGGAAAAGGGAAAATATTCCCCTTCCACCAGGCCACACCCTAAAAATGTGTGTCACTCAGACTCTGTCCACAGGCCCCTGATCCCTCATGAGAAGAGCTTCCTATCAGACCTCTGCAGGTATTCGTGGTGCATCTGCTGCCACCCACATCTGCCATAACCATCCTTGGTTCTAGGGCTGTTTGCTCCATCCCTATAGTCTTTCATTCTCCTGGAGTCCTATTGGATCACAACCCTTAATATCAGCTTACTTTCTCTTACCTGGTTTGTTTTTGGTTTTCAAACAAAGAATTTTAGCTTCAAGCTTACTTTCCTGGCTTAGCTGGGTTTGGTAGTGTACACTGGGAGTCTCAGAACTCAGGAGGCTGAGGCAAGAGAATTGCTATGAGTTTGAGGCCAGCCTAGGCTGCAGGGTGAATTCAAGGCCAGCCTGGACTACATAGTATAAGAACTTGTCTCAAAAAAAAGTTTACCTTCCTGGTCAAAAGAGTATATGTTTTTTAGTTATTATTGACAGAGGCCTCTCCAGATGTTTAAAAAAATCCTCCTGAGTTCTTTATATTACAGATCCTTATATATAAATAAATACCTTTGTTGAAACTTTTGAATAAAGCCCAACTGTTGTGTATGACTTCTTTTTCCTGCCTTTCTGATCTGTTGAGAAAGATGCAGAGAAGTTTTCCCATATTTGCAGGAGGTCAGTACCTGAAAGTACCCATGTGCAAGGGCTCCTGATTACAGCAGCAGTGAGACTTTCCAGGGTTGCCTGACGGTGGGAGAGACTTCTGCTTGGCAGGAAGGGACGCATGGCAGAAAGTCGGGCTGGGCTGCATACGCAGTTTGAACCCAGTAGAGGGAGTAGAAGGAAGTTAGGCAAGTAGGGTAAAAGTAAAGGGCCTGGCTATCTAATTTGAGTGAAAAGGTCAGGACCTAAGTTAGTTAGCCAGAATAGCTAACCTGGCTCTAAACTAGAAGGATCCCTAGAACTTTGTAAACACAATTAACAGAACAAAATGTAAACAAAGCAGCCTGTTTTCTGAACACGAAGGGCCTGACAGACACTAGCCTGATCCCTGTGTTCTGTCACATACACCTGTAGCAAAGAGTATGTGAAAAGTCCCTGACTTAAAGGTCTATGGCTTTTTTGCCTTTTGAACCTTCCCCCTCCCCTAACAGGATCTTTTTTTTTCTTTTTTCTTTTCTCCAATAAAACATGCACTTGGTCACTCCCCACTGCTTGCTGTTTTGTCACTTCAATCTTTGTCACCTTAGCCAAAAGACCCAGTGAGAAGGGAGCTGGTGACAGTGGGAAAGTAAGGGAATGGTGCATGAGCAGTCTGACCCCATGAAAGTTGGGGTGAGCCATGCAGTCTGACCCCAGGACAGTTGGTACAGGCATCTCTGGCAGCCCGACCCCAGGAACCTACAAGGATCCTGCCCCTTCTTTTCTTTTTCCTTCTTTTTGTCTCACTTCAAAAGTATAAAAGGAAGCTGTTAGACTATACTTTTAAATGATTATGGGTAACTCAATATCTGTCCCCAAGATGTTAATGTTGTCCTCAGGTTATATTTTACAAAGCTGGTACCATTTTAAAATAGTGGATTAAAAAAAAAAAACAACCAAAAAAGAGTTTGATTTTTTCTCTCTACATTTCTCTAAATGTAAGTTAGAGAGTAAAAAAACAAGTAAGTCCTCAAACTCGGCTTTATAAAAAAGAGAGAAAGTAAATAACTAACTTTTTGATTATAAGTCTGTGGTATTAATCAATAGGGAAAAAAGTACTCAGAGTAGCTTGGAGTAATAAGGAGTACACTATTCTGATTTAAATAAGAAGTGGTCACTGATAGCCCTAGGGAGCAAGTGTATAGCAGAGGTGGGAGCCTACAGCACAGGCGCTACCCTGGCACATGGCGTCCTCTCTGTTGGCACGTGAGCCAAGTTGCCTAGCAGCCAGGCATCATATATTCAGGTTTCATTTCTGTGTTAACTCTTTGAGATACATAACTGGGCCTTGGGTTGCAGCTTGAACACTTGGTTTCTTTTTTGTTTTGTTTGTGAAATTGGGGATTGAACTCAGGCCCTTGCGCTTGCCAGGGAAGCACTTATTCCACTGAGCCATCTCCCCAGCCCCGAACACTTGGTTTCTAAGAGGTTCCCCATCACTAGTCTATAGTTGTAATCTAAGAAAAAAGATCATTATGATTCAGTATGGCCAGTGCATCTAAAAGGTGCTCTTTATCATATGTGTTGTATATATTTTTTTCTTTGTATATTTTAAAATTTTGTTTTTATTAGTACATGTTTGCCATACATAACCGCCACATTCATCATGGCGAGTTGGTACTTGTTCATAGCACATCTTAATTCTTTTTATCCTTTTCTCTCCCTTCCCTCTTATATTTTTTGTCTGTTTGCCGCCTGCCAATAAGTTTTTAGTAATAGGCTTATGTGCCTTTAGCTGCCTTGTTTAAAAAAAAATTTCAGTTCATATAAGTTTCTTTTTTAAGAAATTCAAGGGCTGGAGAGATAGCTCAGCAGACTAAGTGCTTGCTTAGGTAAGTGCGCGGGCTAGCATTCGATCCCTGGCACCAAATGCCATGCTGGCCCTGCCCCAGGCATGTTGAGCTGGCTGGCGATGGAGTCTGTGCATGGTGGTACATGCCTGCAATCCCACAGCACTAAGGAGGCTGAAAACAGGGGGATCACTAGGAGTCTGTGCTGTTTAGTGAGAACCTGCACTTCCCCCTCAAAAAAAAAATTATTTGGTACAGGATCTCACAACACATCTTGGGCTTATAATGATCCTCCTCTCAGCCTCCCCAGCACTGGGATTATAGGCATGTGCCACCCTATGCCTGTTTTGCACACCTGGGGTTGTGGGTTTGGCACAGCATGCAGTACCAGGGATTGAACCTGGGTCCATGTGCCTGTCAGGCAGGCACTTAGACCTCCACCGAGCTATCATCCAGCCCCTCATAGCAGTTCCTTAAAAATTTTTGGGGCCGGGGAGATGGCTCAGTGGAATAAGTGCTTCCCAGGTAAGTGCAAGGGCCTGAGTTCAATCCCTGGTTCTGAATGAAAAAAAAAATTTTTTTACCCTTACAGATTTTTGGCTCTGTCAGAGCTTTCACAAAGAACTGATTATACAGATACTGTGCAGTTACCAAACTCACTTAAAAGACTGGAAAATTTAGGGGGCCTGGGAAATGGCTCAGTGGAATAAGTGCTTCCCTGGCAAGCACAAGGGTCTGAGTTCAATCTCTGGTTCTGCAAAAATAAAAATAAATTTTAAAAAATTTTTAAAAAACTGGAAAATTTAAAACTGAGGCTAAGTCAGAAATGGTGGCACTTGCCTATAATCCCAGCACTTGGGAGACTGAGATAGGAGGATTGCTGTGAGTTCAAGGCAAACCTGGAGAATAT
Source organism: Octodon degus (assembly GCF_000260255.1). Lineage (NCBI taxonomy): Eukaryota > Metazoa > Chordata > Mammalia > Rodentia > Octodontidae > Octodon > Octodon degus. The sequence continues at coordinate 944,358 of NW_004524683.1, read as the reverse complement.
AGTGAGGTTCTGTTTCAACCCCCCCCCCAAAAAAAAAACAACAGAAAAAGTGAAGCTAGGTACAAGCGGGGGCTTCAACACTATCCCAGCTCCTACTGGCAGTCTCCATCCTCACCTACAGCATCTTAATTTATAATTTATAATCATAACACTTAATTTATAATTTATGACTCCTAGCTGTTTCAGAACTATGTCCTTCCACATTTCAGTGTACTGCCATTACGTAGTCTAACATACTTTCAAGTGGTCCTTAGGTTAAGATTTAGCTTCTTGTGTGGGTATGTCTATTAGGACAAAAGCACCTAAGTAAATCTTCTAGCCACTGAGCTTTTTACCTTTGCCTTAGTTACTCTCATTGCTGGGAGAAAATATCTGACATGCACAAGTTAAAAGAAGAAAGAGGTTTATTTTGGCTCAGTTCATAGCGGTTTTAGCCTGCAGTCGGCTAGTTCCAAGGTAGTGTGTGTGGCAGAGAAGAAGCTGTTCAATGTTGTGGCAAGCATAAAACAGAGAGGAACAAAGGGAAGAGGAGGGATATGCGCTACTCCAGGCCACACACACAGTGACCCACCTCTTCCCACCATGCTTCACCTTTCAATATCACACCCAGCTATACACCCATGAGTGGCCTAACCAGTATCCAACCACTAATAATCTAATGTCATATATCCATGAACTATTACCTCCCTAAAGTCCCACCTATAAGTGCATGAGATTTAGGGGGACACATAGATACCAATCATAATATCTTTTCCCTGGCTCCCAAAAGACTCATGCTTATCTCTTTATGCAAAGTGTATTTAGTCCATCTCTAACAGTTGCCAAAGTCCTAACAGTTTCTATAGTGCTGAAAAGTCCAAGTCTAAAGTCCCCTCTGGGGCTGGGGATAGAGCTCAGGGGCTTAAGCACCTGCCTGGCAAGTGCAAATTTCTGAGTTCAATCCCCAGTACAAATCGATCAATCTACTATAGTCTTCTCTGAGATTTAAGACAAACTCATAAATGGGCTCCCTTAAATATGAAAAGAAAGTTAAACTCTTCTAGCACACAATGACACAAGATAAACATTCTCATCCTAAAAGAAAGAGGAGGGTAGAAAGGCATGGTATCAGAGCAAGACCAAAATCTAGCGGGGCAAATACTAAGCATGGTTGTTGCATGTCCTGCACCTGGGCAAGCTGTGGCAAGCTGTGCCCTCCAAAAAGCTTGGGAGGCTCTGCTCCCATGGCACTGCCAGTTGTTGCTCATGGCCTCAGTCTTGAGCTGGATTAGCTCTTGTGTATTTCCTCAGATAATCTGTGTTCCTGGCTTCTGGGATCTCCATTGCACTTTCAGCTTCACATGCTGCCCTCGCAGGGGGCACACTGCCTGGCCTCCCAGGCCCTCTTCTGGAATCTGAGTGGACCCCTTCCAGACCCTACTTTGGCATTTTGCGTGCAACTAAGACCAGCGCCACATAGATGATGCCACGGTCTGCCACCTGCTGGAACAGCAGCCAGGCTTCCTCCTCTGACATACACGGGAGTCAAGTGCCTGGATGGCTGAGCCCTAGGAACCTAATCTCAAGGAACAGTTTCCCTGGACTTCCATTCTGGAACACATTGCCTGGAAGCTTTTTTTCTCAAAGCAGTCTCACTTTTGCAATTTTGAGGCTGCAAAGGGTAGAATCCTGTTGATTTTGTGATGCCCCCAGGGTATTTAAAATTTGTCCTATTCTGAAGTACTGGGCTTTTTTTTTTTTTAAAAAAAATTATTTATTTATTTATTTTTTTGTCCTGTCAGAGGTGAATATTCTATTGGCATCTAAATACTATAAGTGTTTGAATTCAACTAAACAATCTAACTCTGTCCAGCAGTCTATAATATTAGTGGGTTATCTTCAAAGGTTATTGACTTGAGCCTTTTACAGCTCATCGTATTAACATGAATTTACTTTATATACCTCATTTTTATACTTTTCTACTGGATGGTTAAGACCAAGATATAGCAAGACCTATATAACAAGAAATGTAGCTTTTGTATCTTATAAGGTCAGCCAAGTACTCTCAGGATTTATCCTGTAGCCCTATATCGCCCTTTGTACATTCTTTTGTGAGTGACTGACATGAGGATGAGTCACGGCCATTGCTTGACCAATTTGCTCTCTGTGAAAGCTTGAGAAAATGTTTTTTCTCTCCATGTGACTCTCCCCAGGCTCACTTTAGATCATCGAACACATTTCTCTGTGGCTCCATAATCTTGATCAGAAAATTTGGAGCACAACTGAGTTACATGTTGTTACAGTACAGGTTCTCCTATGTCCTGAGTCTTCACTGACCTTGAAAGGCTAGGGCCAAAATATTGGCTGATTTTGCAGCCCTTCCTTTTCTCCAAATTTTAATCTGCTAACTTAGGTTGTTAACTCTCTAGAAGAGAAGCTAATTATTAACCTGCAATAAGTACTGGGCTTTTTGTTTGTTTGTTTTGGTACCTGAGATGGAACTCAGGACCTTGCACTTGCCAGGGAGGTGCTTATGCTGCTGAACCATCTCCCTGGCCCAGTATTTGGCTTTTTATTTTTTACAACCAAAAATGTTTAATTGCAGAAAAGTAGCCAGCACTCCAATCATGTCACGGAAGCTGAGGAAGGATCAGGGCTCTCTATCCAGGCTGGGCAGGTGTGACAGGAAAGGGCAGAAGGAGTGTCTGCCACTGAGCCTCAGAGCTTCGAGAGGCTGTTGGGGGCCAGGCTGCAGGTGAGGCCTGGGCCATCTGGCTCCACATTCAGGGTCTTTACCACACCATCTTCTATCACCATGGAGAACCTCTTGAGCTGGCGATTCCCAAAGAGGGGTACCAGTGAATTGTCCAGCAATAAATCTGTCTCCTTCCCAAAGGCCCCAGTGGGATCAGCCAGTAGTCGGACCTTGCCTTCTGCTTTGTGGGCTTTACCCCACTCTCCAGTCACAAAGACATCGTTAACACTCAGACATGCCACCACTTGCACCCCTTTGGCCTTCAGAGCACCAGCCTGCTCCACAAATCCTGGCAGATGGGTCTTGGAACACCTGGGGGTAAAAGCCCCAGGGACTCCAAACAGCACAACCTTCTTGCCCTTGTACAGCTCTGCCAGGTTCACCTTGTTCCCAGGCTCTCCTTCAAACACCTTCACAGAGGGGATGGCATCGCCCACCTTAATCGCGGCCATTGCTGCGGCGGCGCTGCGGAAACCTCGGGCCCCCTCACACGCCCACCCTCTTGCTCCACTTTCTAATCATCGGCTCGCTGCTGCTGCTGCTGCTGCACACTGACGAACAGCCCTGCCACAGAGCACGGACTCGCTAGGCAGCCTAGCACAGTGAACCGCACCAGCTCCAAGCCCGCCCCCCCCCCCACCCCCCCCCCGCCAGTATTTGGCTTTTTAATGCTAATATATTTAGCAGCCAAATTCTCCTTTGTTCTATTTTTTTCAGATCACAGCTTTACCAGAGCTTCCTTTCTGGCCAAACTAAAAACTTAAAAATTTATTCCTCTGGGCCTTTACACTTGATTCTCAAGTTAGACCTGGCTGAAAGCCCCCAACAGTAGCCATATTGGTACCACATGATGGATATGACAGAAGGATTCTAGGCTCTTGTGCCTGGTGAGCAATGGTGAATGAATGAATGAATTTATCCAGTATCAAAGGATAAAAAGGAAAAAAAAAAAAAGATTATACATT
>NW_004524683.1:937885-940559 GCF_000260255.1 Octodon degus | reverse complement strand
GGACCGCGGTTCAATCCCCCAGCACCACATGCCAGCCAGCCCTGCCCCCTGGTGGGCTGAGCTGGCCACACACACACACACACACACACACACACAAATCAATCAATAAATAATTTTTTTTTTAAAAAAGCACATTTCTAAACCTGCCCTATATTATGACTTGGCTAATTGGGGACCTATCTCACGTGATGTACCACCTGGTGCCCTGCATTTTATTACCCCAAAGACTATAGTTACTTTCAATAAAACTTGTATACAATTTATAAACTGTACTAAAAAAAGTTGTCATCGATTGTCAGGGTTTCTAAATTGTTCTAGTCTTATAAAATATACATATATGACTGATAATATCTGATTACCCACTGGATGGTTTTTCACATACAATGAACATACTTTTAACTATATCTCAGCTTATCTGGATAGAGTCTCCTGTTGTTTAAGCAGGCTGACTATAATTCTTCAGTCTCAAGATGATTTGATGCTACACCATTCAAAAACATCATCACCCCGCAAGAGGAAAAAAGTTTCTAACATTCCTCTTCCTCCTGACTATAATCATAAAGTCACTTTCCTGTCTGATACAAAAGCCTATGCTATAATAGTCAGTGTTGTTAAAAACCTATACTTTGGTAAAATAGCAGAAAAACATATAAAAAATTGGGTTATAATGTGGCCAAAGCTCTTAATGCCACTTCAATGGCCATCGCCCTACTCAATGCAGAACAAAAAAAAAAAAACATAGACAAGCTCTATTAGATAATCGGGCTGCCATACATTATTTACTATTGTTTCACCATCAAGGATATAAAAAAGTAAAAAACATGTGCTGTTTTAACCTATCAGATAACAGCCATCAGAGACAAAATCAAATAAACATACTAAAAGAGTTAGCTCAAAATATCCATCAAAAAACAACGGGGAGTTATTTTCAATATCCCCTTGGATAAATAATCTGATAACTGCTCTGATTGGGCCCGTGATCATATTTCTTCTAGTCCTGCTCATTGGACCTTATATGATAAACTGTTTAACTACATATATACAACAAAAAATCCAGACGATTAAGTTAATGGTGTTGAGATCTAATAATGAGCCTCTCACACGCCTAGACAACTCAAGTTATGAGGTTTAGATAAACCAAAGATTTGATTCCCAGATAGAAACCAGTGGGGAATGTAAAGGGTTAACAGAGATTTATGCCTTAACTGTAAAAAATTATAAAAACCCCTTGTGCTTCCTGTTATCTGCTCTAAAAAATGTATTCTCCCTTTCGGCTCAAGGCTGTTCAACAATAAATAACTGTTTCTTGTCAAGGCAACAAGCTAACACAAACTCCCTCCCCAACCAAATCCTATAACATAGTCAGCTTAAGATATATCTTATAAAAATATACACCTATCACTAAGCTGTAAATGACCTTTTAGTTATAAACAGTTTACAGCTGTGTCAAATAAATGTAGTTTCTGTTGTTCTGTACTAGATATCACATTTGCTTACCAAACTGGATGTGATTTCTGTTATAAATACCCCCTTGCTACCTATGTTCGGGGCGGATCAGCCTTCTCCTGCAAGAGAAGTGGCTGACGGACCTGAGCTCAGTAAATAAAAGGCTCTATTCAAATTTCTATCTGGCTGATCTGGTTCCTATGCAGAGTTGACCCATAACCGGTATCATTTATTTAAATATTATAGGCTGGGAATGGGGCCCAATGGCATAGTGCCTACCGGACAAGTGCGAGGTCGTGAGCTGGACTGTGTAACCTCCCCAAAAATGTTATAAGTGATTATAATAGAACTATTTGGTTAACTGAGAACAAAAACAAACAAACAAAAAACTCGTATGACCACTGAGGAAATCAGAATGGAGATTTTAAAAAAAAACCCAACTTACAGTGGAAATTCCTTTTGACCCAGTATCACCCAAAGGACACCATATTACAGTGACTCAGGTGTAGCCGTACTATAGCAGCACAACTCTTAATAGCTAAATCTTGGAAGCAGTTTCTATGTCTATCACAGATGGATAGATATAGAAAATGTGGTATTCATACACAATTGAGTACTAGTCAGCCATAAATAAGGATAGATTTGGGTCATTTGTAGGAAAATAGATGCTCTTAGAGATTATAATGCTAAGCAAGATAAAACACATTAAATTAAATATCACATGGTCAGTCTTATATAAGAAACTGAAGGGCCAGGGAGATGGCTCAATAGAATAAGTGCTTCCCTGGCAAGCACAAGGGCCTGAGTTAAATCTTTGGTTCCGCAAAACAAAACAAAACAACAACAAAAAACCCCCAAAAGACTGAAGATATAAAAATTTAAAAAGAAAAATCAAAGATGATAGACAGCAGGTAGTTAGACCTTTTTCAGATAGGAAGGAGATTCAGGGATGGACAGAGGTAGGAGAGAGGAAAGGGAGTAAAAAGAAATAACGTGATTTTTATACATATGAACTCCCCACAAATAATGCATTCATTATATATTGCAAATATATGATAATAAAAGTATTGCTAAGAAGATAAGAAAGAAGTAAAAGCAAAGATGCAAAGCAGTTGCTGTTAAGAAGTACACATAGGAGGGCCGGGGAGATGGCTCAGTGGAATAAGCGCTTCCCTGGCAAGCACAAGGGCCTGAGTTCAATCTCCGGTTCTGCCAATAAATAAATAAA
>NW_004524683.1:922329-926685 GCF_000260255.1 Octodon degus | reverse complement strand
AAAAAAAAAAAAAAAAAAACCAGCCACATTTATTGAAGATAGCAGGAAGATGTGCTCAGGCGGTGCAAACAGAAAAGTGATGTGAGGATGACAGGAAAATAAAGAACACAGACATAAATTAGGCTTTTGGATGTTAAAAAGTACATCCCACCCTGGGTGCCTGTCTTTGGGTTTCTAGATGAGATTGATAGGGATGATTGATAAGGTGCTGAGTTATCCCAGGGGTTTGCAACCAACATGCCTGACCCAGAACTCACTCTGATTAAGTTACATACATGAGATGCAGTCTATATGTATGAATATTTAATGAGGTTCATGCGGGGAAAAGGTTACTGGAGGACAGTCCCCAAGAGCTAACGCACATGTGCTCTGGCCTGGAGCTACAGAGATTTGCTGCATCTTTGTCATTTTTGTCCCTGCTCTTCTTAGAACAATAGAAGGAGGAATGGCCCTGGATTGTTGCCCAAATTCAGGAGGGTGGAAGGGGAGTGGTCTCCCAGCCTCAGCTGTGCTATCTGTAGTAATACTACCACCTCAACATTAGGCTCCCTTGAAATTTCTTCTGCCAGATTAATTAGTCCACTACACATAGTTTCAGTCTCCTGTAATTGCTCAGGAGCAAAATTTAGATACATTTTCTGCCAGAGGATAAGATACATGGCCTGGAGTCCAACTGTCAATGCACCTCCTCAGCCTGGTCTTTGCCAGCAACCTTAGAAATGCATTATTATGGTACATGGTAGATCAGTATTCCTATCTTCTGAGCCCTGCCTAGAGTTTCTTATCAAACTTGGCTTATAGCATTTTGCTGTAAGGGTTGCTTCTCCAGCTGGCATCTTCCAACTTCCAAACTCCTTCTGCAAGCCAGTTCCAAAGGCTTCTGAGTCATACGGTCAGGTAACAGTCACAGAAACAGCCCCAACTCTTTCCATATACACTACTGTATAACCTGCTTTCCCATTAGATCAATATTACCTATTGATCCAGTTACCTCAAGGACTTACCCCCACCCCCCAGGCACAAAGCAGAGTACTTTGTTTGTTTTGTTTTTGTAGAACTGGGGATTGAACTCAGACCTTTGCGCTTGCCAGGCAAGCGCTTATCCTACTGAGCTATCTCTCCAGCCCCCGAAAGCAGAGTACTTTGACCACTGATGTTTACTAAGATCTACTTGCCTAATGTCCCTTGCTTTCTTTCAGGTTCTATTAAAAAAATATTGTTTTCTTTGTTCCCTACAGATGGCCTTTTGCCCTCTGCCTGCACCTAGGTGCAATAAATTCCATGCAACGTTGCCTTAAACAAGCCCAGTGGACTCTTCTTGCCTCTACATCATGCTGTGCCTTACGTCTGTATCATTTCCAAGGTACAGTGGGACGGCTAAGAAACAGTTCAGTGCCATGGCAGGCAGGAAGCAGAGAGGAATGAAGGGAGGAAGAGGGATGTATACTGTTCCAGACCACCCCCACAGTGACCTTTGCCCACCAGGCTTTACCTTCCAATATCAGTGAGTTAATCCAGTATCAGAGCACTATTGACCTAATACCACACACCAACGATCCAGTCATCTCCCTGAAGCTCCACCCATGAGTGCATAAGACTAAAGGGAACATCTTGTAACAGAAAATGCCCCACCCCCTGCCAGTATACATCATTTTGTTAGTTGCCCAGGTAATAGTTCCTGTTCCAGTTCCAGTTGCTCTTATCTCTCTCTCTCTCTCTTTTTTTTTTTTTTTTTTTTTTTTTTTTTTTGTGGAACCGGGGATTGAACTCAGGCCCTTGCACTTGCCACAAAAGCGCTTATTCCACTGAGCCATCTCCCCGGTCCCTTTTTTTAAAAAATAGTTTTCTTTTTTTTTTTTTGGCAGAACCAGGGATTGAACTCAGGCCCTTGCACTTGCCAGGGAAGTGCTTATTTCACTGAGCCATCTCTCCCGGACCGCTCCTATCTCTTAGAAACAGCTGGTCACTGTGATGCATAGCTGGTTACTATATGCACATTGTATAAACCAGTCCCCAATTGGCAAGGCACTCTGCCTCTGTACTTCCTTCTTGTTCATCCTATATAAGCCCTAGACCACCAGAGATCAGGGCCTGATATTTTGGGAATGATTCCAATGAGTGCCTGTCAATGTAAAATAAATCCACGTCCAAATCCTGTTGTTGTTGTTGTTGTTGTGTGTGTGTTTCTGCTTGCTATTTAGGTATAAACCATTGCCTGGTATGAACTAACTTTCTGTTATCTACTCCAGGTTTTATGTGTTTATGTTATTTATAGCCAATCACTACAAAGAAGATTGAATCTACAAAATAGGAATCCCAGGTTATAAACACTGTAATGGACTTTTAATTGAAAATTTCATAAAAACATACCCTTTACCTCATTATTTTTATAACTAAAATAAATTGAGTTTCTCAGTCACAAAATAGGGAGGAATCTATACACTCTTACACTTTGTTCTACTGGGTAAACATCTCAAGACATAGAGAGGTTAATATCAAAGATAGTCTATTCCACTATTTTTAATTTTTGACCCTTCCTTGCTTAACATGCTTGTAACTTTTACACCTTTGAGGTATCTCTAGCTCCTACTCAAGCTGATGCTCATCTGTACTATTATAAAAACAATGTTTTGTACCTATTCATAACAACTCTACAAATTTGTCTTCTTCATTATAAAATTTCCATTCACAAATTAATGCAATGCCAGATTCGGCCTTAAACCTCCATTACATGCTGATAACAACCCTTACACTTCCTTGTTTCCTTTAGGTCAGCCAGGATGATTCTTTTTGTTCTTGGTGGGCAGTCAGTGCCCCTCTTCAGTCTCAAGCATCCAGAGAAGATGAACTGTTGGTGCTTTTATATTCCTGATGATAAGGGATCAAAGTCTTAGGGAAAAGGACACAGGATAGGAAAACTAAGGTAGGTAGGAAACAGACAAGGAAAATCATAATTTTTATTTTTTTTAAATTTTCTTTGTATTTCAGGGAAGAATCTACAGGGTGTTCAGGTCTCACTACTAGATTAGACTCATAGTGATATGCCTGTTTACAGCTGGGATTACAAGTGCGTGCAATCATGCCCAGTCTAAAAATCATAATTTCTTTTCTTTTTTTTTTTTTTTTGTGGAACTGGGGATTGAACTCAGGCCCTTGAGCTTGCCAGAGAAGCGCTTATTCCACTGAGCCATCTCCCTGGCCCTTTAAAAATCATAATTTCTACATTGTACTTTTAATAAACCAGCTCCAGAGAAAAGGACTGGGAAGATTGATCCCATTATCATTATTGTTAACACTTGTAGTTTATTTTTATTTTTTTAAACACTTGTAGTTTATATTTGCTAAGCAAAGCAGTGCCATAGAGCATTGAGAATGACTAGCAAGTACCTTGATTTACATTTGACCCCAGACTCCACAAACCCCTTAAACTACTGATCCCATTTTATCTTTTAAGATAATTTAGTACAATGCCTGGCTCACAGTAAATGCTGAATTCTTGGTAGTAGCTAATTTGTATTTTAAACTCGTGGTAGTAGTAACTTTGAATAGTCTCTCAACTCCTCCTGCTTTCTGAGCTCATAAGTAAGTCAATTAGATTTTAAGCAAAACTGGGCCTTAACTCCTGCTGGTGCTGATGAGAACTAAGTTCTTCCCTGTGTTCTTCAAGGTGAACTGAGGTTTTGACTGGGGGCATAGATCATGGTAGCACGTATAATAAGAACATAAGAAGCCTGGGGTTTGATCCTCAACACAAATAAGTAAACAAGTCTAAAAGGAAAAGGTAATTGGGTTTATATCAATCTTGATTATTTCTGATGCCATGCCCCTCTGTAATGAATTAACCCAGATTAGGGTTTATCTGGCTATCCCTCCATGTTCCTTCTCTACAACTTAGTGGATGTAACTCCAGTTCCTTCACTCAAGGATCACAGATTTGGGCTGCATGTGATTGATTTTCTCAGATGGTTGGGGAGCAGTTATAGGACTTCATCTCATACTTTTTTTTTTTTTTGAAAAATAATACCATCAATTTATTATCAGCATATAGAAGTGCTCATAGATATTGGTCTAATTATAGATATTGTCAATAATAGCAATCATGTTTATCATGAAATTAACAGTTTCATTAATAGTCCCAGTTTTAGATTAGGCTAACTATGTGGATGGAAAGTTAGCAATGTTAGAGATCTCAATCAATACTACTATAAAGAAAAATTCATTTTGTAATATCAGTATTAATATGAATCACTCATAGGATACTGTACCATCTCTTATGCAATATCTCAATTGAAGATTTAGGTGAAAGTAGGTTAAATGTTTAAGCAATATTTTTTTTTTATGAGCAGAATATATTTA
>NW_004524683.1:909844-921656 GCF_000260255.1 Octodon degus | reverse complement strand
TCAGTGCAGCCATGTGGATGAGTCACGGCCAATGCTTGGCCCTTCATCTCATACTTTACAGAGGTTAATGCCAGCTGCCAAAAACCAAATTGCGCACCCCCAAATTCACATGTTGAAATCCTAACCCTTAGTACCTAGATAGGGGTGGTTTCACCTGGGACTGCTTATTGGCCAATCCTGTAGACAACATGATCTTTTTTTTTAAATTGAGGAATAAATATGAATGAGACAGTTTCAAAGCTGATTAATAGGACAGTTTCTTTCTTTTTTCCCCATAATTTTATTGAGAAACAAATAGCAATGAGAGTTTCAAACCAAATTGGTAGGACAGTTTCAATAATTAATACATGGCATACATTCTTTGTAGTGGTTAATTGCTGTACAAGATGCGGACATGATATCCTATTTACAAACACTATTAGAACAAATACCTTGGGGCTGGTGAGATGGCTCAGTGGTCTAAAGCACCTACTTAGAACAAGCTTAGCAAAGCACAGGGACCGTGGTTCAAACCCCTAGCACCACATGCCAGCCAGCCCTGCTCCCAAGTGGGCTGAGCTGGCCACACACACACACACACACACACACACAAATAAATAGAACAAATACCTCTATTCATTAAGAGAATGTAACTATATATCTATCCTAATCATTTAGAATTTTTATTTTTTTAAAAATTTATTTGTGTGTGTGTAGGGGGGCAGCTCAGCCCACCAGGGGGCGTGGCTGGCTGGCATGTGGTGCTGGGGGACTGAACCGTGGTCCCTATGCTTTGCTAAGCTTGTTCTAAGTGGGTGCTTTAGACCACTGAGCCATCTCAACAGCCCTATCCTAATCATTTTGAATACACAGATACAAAATGGACATTCATCTGTATCCCCTTTTCTTGTTTAGTTCCGTTATTTGAATATTATAGGTGTGTTAACTCAGCAAAATATTCTGAAAAAAGGCAGAAGGATTTTTTTTTGTTGTTGTTGTTGTTTTTTTGCACCAAATGCCTTCAGGGCAGGTTTGGCTGGCTTGAGTTGTGGGGATTGAACCACAGCAACCTGAGCCTGACTGCTTTGTGGAAGCAGCCACTTAAAAGAACTGAGCTAAGGGGCAGGCCCCCGAGTACAGTTTTGATAATCAATACATTGTACATTGTTATCTTCTTAGTGGTTATCCATAGTACAAGAAGCAGACAGGATATCCTGTCCAAACACTGTTAGTACACCTCTTTCTACTCACTGAATTAAGCGAAAATAGCTGTATATCTATCCTATTTTGTATATAAAAATACAAAATGATCTTTCCTTTGTATCCCTTTTGAAATTTTTTTTTTATTTTTATTTTTGTCCTGTCAGAGGTGGATATTCTATTGGCATCTAAATACTATAGATGTGGGCTGGAGAGATGGCTCAGTGGTCTAAAGCACCTACTTGGAACAAGCTTGGCAAAGCACAGGGACCCTGGTTCAATCCTCCAGTACCACATGCCAGCCAGCCCCGCCCACTGGTGGGCTGAGCTGGCCACACACACACACACACACACACACACACACACAATAAATGTAAAATAAATAAATAAAATAAATTTAAAAAAATAAATACTATAGGTGTTTGAATTCAGTTAAACAATCCAACACTGTCTAGCAGGCTATAATATTAGTGGGTTATCCTCAGAAGTTATTGATTTGAGCCTTTTACAGCTCATCGTATTAATATGGCTTTACTTTATATACCTCTTTTTTATACTTTTCTGCTGGATGGTTAAGACCAAGATAAAGCAAGACTTATATAACAAGAAATGTAACTTTTGTATCTGATAAGGTCAGTCAAGTACCCTCAGGATTTATTCTGTAGCCCTGTACCGCAGTTTGTGGATCTTTTGTTCGTGGCAGCCATGAGGATGAGTCACAGCCACTGCTTGACCAATTTGCTCTCTGTGAAAACCTGAGAAAATGTTTTTTCTCTCCATGTGACTCTCGCCAGGCATACTATACATCATTGATCACATTCCTCTGTGGCTCCATAATCTTCTTGATCAAAAAATTTGGAGCACAACTGAGTTATATGACAACATGATCTTGTACTTGAAGCCTCTAGAATTGTGACAAAAGTAAACTTCTGTTGCTTAAGCTACCCTCTCTATATTGTTATTTTGTTATGACAGCTTATAACTAACTGATTACATTCTCCTAAGAGGAAATATGGTGCCATTAAAAAAAAAATGGTTGCTCCTGCTTCTTTTTCTTTATAGTATTGTTTCTGGGACTCCAAGAGAGCTTAGCAAGGAGCAAGTGAAGTGGGACAATCACTTCCATGGCCATGAAGAATGTTTTTCTCCTTTTTAAACACTACAGTTTTAAAAAGAAATCTCCCTTAGTAATGACTTCTGAACCAATACCTAATTTTTTTTAGTACTGGGGATTGAACTCTAGACTACATGGTTCCGTTTTCTATCTGTGTCTGACCTGCCAATCACATTGCTATGGTAGAATGGGCCAGTGTAGCCTAGGCTCTTGTGCCTGATGAGAGAACTGCTAAGTATATACCAGCAGCAAGTGGCAAGTGGCTACATTTATCAAAGATCATGCAAAGTTGTGCCCAGGATAAGTCTGTGCCAACAAAAGATGAAACACAGACAGAAAATGGTGCTGGGGTGACAGAAAGGTAAAAGCACTGTACACAGGTTATAGCACACGGAAACAGCAATAGTGACAGCATGTGGATAACTCAGGTGTGCAGAATTTAAAGAATGCGCACCTCATCCCAGGTGCCTCCCACTGAATCTCTGGGTGGGATTGACAGGAATGACTGTGAAGGCGTGGAATCATTTTAGGGGGTTCTCAATACACACATTTGTCCCAGAATTTACTCTGTAGTACATATTTATGGACCTATAACAAGGGTTGAGTAGGGTGTAGGGGACTGAAGTTCAGACTACGAGATCCAACACACATGGGCTCTCCTTTAGAGGATCAGAGATCTCCCAGAGTTTTATTTTCTACCTTTCTTAGGATAATAGAAGTAGGACTGACATTAGAGTACTGTTTAGAATTAAATGGTGGGAAGGGAGGCTTTCTCAGCTCCACTATTTCTTTTTTGTTTTTGGTTGTTAGAGACAAGGTCTCACTGTGTAGTTAAGCTTGCTTTGGCCTCACTATGTAGCCCAGGTTGGCCTTGAATTCATGGTGACCCTCTTGCCTCAGCCTCCTGAGTGCTGGGCTTATAGGTGTATGCCACCAAACCTAGCAATGTTGTGGTTTTTAACTGCATTAACATTGCTGTCTTTATTATCCAATAAGAGTATCGAGATAAAAAACACACTTAGCAAGTGCTTTGCCTTGTGCTAGAAACATAAGGAGTGACTGCTGGTCTGTTCCTTGACTAGCTGGAGATTTTACTAATTTTATCTGGCTCTGCTCAGTAGTTCTATATCTAGCACGAAAACCTTTCTAAGTATTGATGTCTGGTCTCTATCCTCTCTCCTTACCCACCTCTCCAAAGGATCGGGTTTATTAGTGTCTGCTTAACGATGTTATGAACCCGTGATTTTTATTGGGGGTGGTGGAGTGGGAATAAGCGTGCAATTTCTATTAGACCTTTTGAAATAATGAAATTACTTGGGAACTATATGCCAAGTGGTTCCATTTCCCTCTTAGGAGCAAGTTGTCCCTCATAATACTTGAGGCCAGCTAGCCTCAACTTGAACACATCCTTTAACCTCAGAGGCAGGGAGCTCATCCTTAATGAGGCTGTTTGCCACTGAGTCTCAGAACACCTCTGCTTGGCCCTAAAGTTTTTTGGATTTCTTTGTAGCTTTCTGGGCCCCTTCCTGTCCTGTGCTTTGAGCTGTATCTGCATTCAAGTGTCCATGTCCCTACTTTGTCTCCAGCTCTCTTTCTCTGGCAGCAAAGTAGAGTTTTTGTTAAGCATGTACCTAGACTTAAATTCTAGCAGTCTTAGAAACAATTACAAGAGGTGTCCTAGACTGAATGGTCTTTTAGTTATTTGATTTTTTTTTTTTTTTTGCATGGAAATCTGTAAGAGGCTCTTATAGATTCTTACGGCTAGAAGGGGCTTTACAAGTTTTGTCCAAAGACATACACACAAAGCTAAAAGAAACTGAGATAAGGGTCTTGCTATATGACCTAGCTCAGCTTTCTGAGTAGTATGGACCTCATGTGCAAGCTACCGAAACCTAGCTTTCTCCTTTTTCCTGGTATATTCTAGAAAGTTCATGGGCAAACTGAATTACTGACTAGCAAATCATTGTTCTTAAGAGGGAATTTAAGGTGAATTACCTGTATCAACCAATACAAATTCTTGTTTTAATGTATAAAATAATTATTTTATATTGCTGACTTAATAACATTGCAAGGCCAACAGCGCTATAACTCATGCCTGAAATGTTTACCAAAAATACGTATTTTCTTCATAAGGCATTTTCATCTAGGCTTCCTCGCACACAGGAACAGAGAGAACTGCAGCTTGGAGACAATTTCTAAACAGCAAAATCTACAACAAAAAGAGACAAAAACAAACTATGGCCCTAAATAGATCAAGAAAAAGGCAACTCTTTACAACAGGAGCGCGGTATCAAGAAGGTAGACTGTGGGCTCCACTCACGTTGGCTGAGAACTTTGGCAACTCAGATTGTTCACCACCTGGAGACTTGCAGCACTGACTCGGAGTAAAGGGGAACAGCGAAATTGACTAATCTGGAATTGTCAAGTAAGAAGTCCAGCCTCTACTGTTTAATTAAAAACGTGAGCTGCGCAAGGTGATGTACCCCCGTAATTCTAGCACTCAGGGAGCTGGGGCAGGAGGATTTTAAATGTGAGCCTGGCTTGGGCCTCTTAAGAGCCTCTAACTAAAACAAGAACAAAACCAAAACAAAACACCCCGAAATTAAAAGCGCTGGGAGCGCGAAGGCCCTGGGTTCAACCCCTAGCGCAAGGGCTGGGAACCCGCCTCGGCTCCTTTCAGTCGCCTCTGCGCGTACAGCCCTCCCTCCTCCGAGGAGGCCGTCGTCTCGGGACCGCGGACGCCCGCCCGGGCCCTTCGGCCCCACGGCCTCTCCCGGCTCTGGCCCTGCTGCAGGCCTTCTCACGCATCATGAGGGACCTGGCTAGACACAGGCCCAAGAATGGCGAGCAGCTGGGACCCGGCTAGGTTTTGTCAGCGCTCTACGACGGTCTTTGGCTCCACCCCGGAGCGCAGCCCCCGCCTTCAGCGCCAGGCGCCAGCGAGACGCGCTCCGGTGACACCGCGCACGCGCGCGCAGACGCCCGTCCCGCTCCGCCCGCCCCTCGCGCACCCGGGTCACCCCGCGCCCTGCGGCCCGGCCTCAGTGGCTGCCTCCCGGTCTCCTGCGGTCCGAGCGATCCCGCGCTGCCGAGCCATGCTTCCTGCCGAGTGGAAGTCTCCCTTCCTGCGCCGGGTGTTTGTGGTGGGGGTTGGCATGACCAAGGTAAACAGCCGCGGACCGCCCTCCGTCCCGAGGTCCGAGGAGGCCGCAGCTGACGGGGTCCCTGCGGCTGGAGGTGCCGCCCCCAGCGAGTGGCCCTCGGGTGGGCAGTGATGCCCGTGTCTCCGGCGTGCTGGGGTCTCGCAGTTTCTTTTCTCCGTCTCTGATCAGTTATACTTCCTAGACCCTAAATGGAGCCCCAGGTCTGTGGAGCTCATACTGAAAGGGAAGCGGGTCGTGGATGTCAGCAGCTTTGCCCTCCTGGTAGGAGGAGGGACGGTCCCCGGCGCACTGTCGCACTGTCGGACCAGAAACGCTGGTGGTGCTTAGCGTCTTGGCACAGAGGTTTTCTGGGTCCTCTGATACCCTTTCTGTTTTCAAGCCTGATAGGAATTTAGGGGATTCCACAGCCTCATTTCCTGACACCTTGACATCTCCAGGCTCTAGTAACACCAAACTACCTTTACTTTCTGTTCTTTTATGCCTCTGTTGGTTTGCTTATGTTGCCACTACTTGCACTGTGGAGCTCACTTTTTTAAAAATGTCTTTGCAGTCTTAAAGGATCAGTTCCCGCGCTGCCTTCTCCAGGAAACCTCTGATCAACTTGGTTTTCTTTTCTACTGTCTTTTCGCTGAGACGTAATACACAACTCCTGCAAATTAAATGAGTTGAGGTTTACAGTTCGTAGAGGTTCTAGTACATAGTCTGCGGTTATAAGGCAGGACAGCATGACAGAGGGTTGTGGAAGAGGAGAAGCAGCTCTTGGCAGGGCAGGAAGAAGGGGGGGTGTCAAGGGAGAACAGAAGGAGTTAGGCTATGCTCCCAGCGACCTCCTCCAACCTTACTCCAAATCAGTTTTGGCCAGAAATTAATTAGTACTAAGTGAACAATTTCAGCATCCCTGAAAATGCCAAGTCCAAATTTTCCTCAGAGATTTAAGGCAAACTATGATGAATCTCTGTAAAATTTACAAATAAACGTTGCTGACACAGAAAGGCACAGAGTAAACACTCTCATTCCAAAAGGGAGAAATGAGGCGAGAGAGGAATGGGACCAGAGCAAGACCGAAACCCAGCAGGGCTAACATTAAATTCTGTAGCTCCATGTCCAGCATCCAGTGCAATCTGTGGTGAGATACGAGCTTCAGAGAGCTTGGGTGGCCCCACCCCTGTGACCCTGCCAGAGGGTATATAGCCTTTATGATCTCCTTTGGGCTGTGAGCGCTCACTCATTGCTCACTCCTTGAGGCTTTCCTCAGATGTCCCATATTCCTGGCTTTTCCAGCAGCCTGGGGCAGTGCTGTGCTTTCGGCATCACTCACATCTTCACTGCCCTCTCTGTGATATCACTGCCTTGCCTTCCAGGCTTCTGAAATCTGGGAGGAAGCTTTTCTGATTCTACAACTCTTATACTCTGCATGTACCTAAAACCAGCACCATGTTGGCTCACGCCAAGGTTTGCTGACTCCTGGAGCAGTGCTGAGCTGTTTTGCATTTTTCTGGTAGTTGCAGAGGCTTCTGAGTGCCTGGACGGCTGACAGTGGTGAACTGAATCTTGGGGAATGAATTCCCCTTCCCTAGGCTGTGGCTCTTTAGGAGCATGGTACCCAAGGGTCTGTCCCCAAAGCAGTCTTTCACTTGTGCAGTTCTGAGTCTTGGAAAGGTGGGGTCCTGTTCCCTGTGATGTCTGCGGGCCATCTTTTCTGTTGTCCTGTTCCAGAGAACTTGGCTATTCTTTTGGCAACTAAGCTGTCCTGTGCGCTGTGCAGACTCCACTTTTGCCAGTTTTCTTTCTGGCCAAACTCAAAACATTAGCAGGGCTGTTGATTCTTGATTCTCAATGTAGAGTCGGCTAAAAGCTGCCAGCAGGGCCCATACCAGAGCCTAAATGTTTGGCTGCCCTGATGTTTCCTCTGCCAGGTTAATCATTCCTTTCCACCTAATCCTAGTCTTCCAGATGAGTGAGGGGTGCACATTGTAGTCCCAACACTTGGGAGGCTGAGGCAGGAGGATTGCCATGAGTTCAAGGCCAGCCTGAAATACATAAGGAAACTGTGTCTCAAAATAAAAAATAAAATGCTAGTCTCCTTCAAAGTCTCAGGACATGAACAAAATACAGAGAAATTTTCTGCCACAGATGACACACGTGGCCTGGATCCACCTGCCAATGGAGTACATGTTCCCAGGTGAAACCTCCTGAGCCTGCTCTTCACTGGCTGTATTACTGTCACCATTCTGATCTTCTGAACTGTTGAAAATCTTCCATCGAGATCTTAATGCCTTCTAGGGCTGCTTCTCTAACCAGCATGTCCAAGCCTTTCCACACTCCTGGCAGCCAGTTCCAGAGGCTTCTAAACTGCATAATTTGGTACCATTGCAGCAATGACCTCCACTTCTCTGGTGCCAAAATCTATCTTACTTCCTTATTACTGAGTCACAATACCCAGCACTTGTGAATTAAAGGAGTAGAGGTTTATTTTATTTATTTATTTGTTTATTTTTGGCAGAATCAGGGATTGAACTTAGGCCCTTGCGCTTGCCACGCAAGCGCTTATTCTACTAAGCTATCTCCCCAGCCCTGTAAATCTGGGGACTTTAAAAAAAAATTTACATTTTTATTCTTTTTTATTTTTTGAGGGATACCAGGAATTGAACTTAGGCCCTCACACTTGCCAGACAGGTGCTGCACCACTAAGCTAAATCCCCTGCCCCTGGAATAGAGGTTTATTTTGGCTCACAGCTCGTGGAGATTTCAACCCTGACTCAAAGGCAGGGAAACCTGGCCAAAGGGCATAGCAGAGGAGAGAGAGCTCATGCAGGGCTGTGGGAAGCAAAGAGAGAAAATGCAGGACTGATCAAGGGAGGAGGAGCCCTGAGGAGCTCGGATCAAGGAGCTAGACCTTTCCATGTCACCCCCCATGACCTACCTCTTCCAACCAGGCTGCGCCTTGCAAGTCACCTTTAGCTGTAAACTCATCAGTGGATTACTCCACCAATAGTGTCACACTCCCATGACCTAGTCACTGCCCAAAGTCTCACCTATAAGTGCATTAGGCTTTACTGTAACATCTTTTTTTTTTTTTTTTTCCCCCCACAACTGGGGATTGAACTCAGGCCCTTGCACTTGCCAGGGAAGTGCTTATTCCACTGAGCCATCTCCCTGGCCCTTGCATTAGGCTTTAGAGGGACATCTAGCTGCAAAGCATAACACTACCACCTTAGTATTTACCAGGGTGTGCTGAAATTCTCTGTTCATATGTCTGTGTTCTCATAGAAGTGGGGGTTCAGGGTAGGCACCAAGTCTTATTTACTGCTGTCCCCCTGCTACTGTGAAGGTGCCCGAAGAGTCTTAGTGAATGTTAGGTGAACAGTCTGAAGTAGAGACAGTTTGTGAAAGAGTTTCTGGGAAGGGGTCATCTTTTATTTATGTCTTTATTTGGTACAGAGGCTTGCTATACAGCTCAGACTCATAGTGATCCTTTTGTCAGTGCTGGGATTACAGGCCTGCACCACCATGCCCAGTTTTGGTGGCCAGCATGGGGTGCCTGGGGTTCTAGGTCCCGCATAGTATGTGGTCCCGGGGTTCTAGGTCCCGCATAGTATGTGGTACCAGGGGTCAAACTTGGGTCCTTGCACTTTCCAGGCAGGTAAGTGCTTAGACCACAGAGCTATCTCCCCAGCCCCTGAAAGGTCTTTTAATACAGGTGAAGAGTAAAACTTTTTCTAGTGAGTCATTTTTAAGTATCTTCTGTTGGATGTTGAATTTCTAATTATATGGGCTATATTAAAAAGCACAGTTTGTTACAAAATTAGGAGATTTGAGTTACGTCGGGCCGTTATTCTGGGTGCTGGCTTGAGACCTGCGGTCCTTGCCGTTTTGTCAACGTCTTTGCGCTGCGGCAGTTCCAGATGCCAGGGTAAACTGCACGCAGGAAACTATGTCAAAGAATCTTCTGATGTCATAATTTCTGGGTGTTACTGGAACCTTTGATCATCATTCCTTTGGCAGTTCCAGCTTTCTATGGAAGGTTTTCAGTGAATTATGGTTTTACGGTTTGGAACTCAGCCAGGGAGGTTTCCAGTGGAAGGAGGAGATTCTTCAATTGGACGAGAATCAGGGCTGAACTCCAGTGCTGCCTGTAACAGGAATGAGATATTGCCAAACAGGCAACTCCGAAGATGCCCCGCAAGTCATTGCCTGACAATAACTGATGTTCCCATCACTGTCTATGCAACAATGCGAAAGCCACCTGCGCAAAGCAGCAGGGAAAGTCCTCCTAAATAGCATCATTAAGTCTTCGGTGGAGGGTTGACTAGGTCAAGAATAATGGGCCGGTATCGTATTATGATCTGGTAAACAAATAAAAGTGGTGGCACTGTTGGATGATGAAAAAAAAAAAAAAATTAGGAGATTTATTTATTTTTTTCTCAGGCTGGGAGATGGAGGTGTGAAAGATGATAGCACTCTCCCCTGAGGGAAGGGGTTGGAAGTGTGGAGAGAGCTCTTAGCCTTTCAGGATCTATCCTACATGCATAATGTGTGTTGTACTCAAGGGATGGAGAACATGGGAAAGCACAGTTCTGTTCTTTTTTTTTAATGAGCAGAATATACTTATTGAGAGAAAGAAAGCTCCTGTCCCGAGAGAGGGACAGGAAGGGGGAGCCCCAAGCAGGTAGTTCCCCCCCGGGAGTTGTCTCTTGCAGGGAGTTTTATAGAGGGAAACCATGTGGTGAGGCGGGTCTAAGGAGGTGGAGAAGACATGGGAACTAGAAGGGTAATGGTTGTATTGAATGGAATTTCTGATCTTAGGTTTTTTTTTTTTTTGAGGAATTTCCATACTGATTTTCTTTTTTTTTAAATTTAAAGAAAAAATTTATTGAAAACTGAAAAGCATTTCCTAAAAGATTAATTTTTTGAGAAAACTGTAGCTACACAATGCATTGTGTCTATCATGTTAAAACATGCATTAGACACAAATACAATAGCCATGAAACAATTCATCATTCTTCAACAATTTGAGCAAAGATAAAATGCCTAAGGAACAACATGGACGACTTGCAAAGGAAGGGCTCTTTGAACACTGTTAAAAAAAAAAAAAAGAGCACAAATGGATATATGTGTTCAGTTATATGCATTGAATTGTACTTTGGCACTAGGAATCAACATTTTGTCATATAGCATTAACACATATTATAAAAGTACGTAATATCAATGGAATAAAACCACCAGCATTCAAAAGCAGCTTTGTCAACTAGGCAATAAAATACGCCATGTCTCTCTGTTGTCCATCATTGAATGTACTGGCAGCAACTTTGAAATGAAAAAAAAGCCCTTTTATTTTCTGTTTAAAATCAAACAAAACGAACATCAACTTTGTTATACACTAACATCTTCAAAGTACATTTGTACAAGAGAAAGACAAGGAACAAAAACATGTCGACAGAGAGCCAAACACGGGTGAGTGTACCTCACAGTGCTTTCTGATGGTACTCAGGAGGAGCCATTTCATAATCACTAGCACTAAACAAAGTTGCCAAATTCTTCGCCAGATACTTGAGGAAATCATGAAAATAATTCAGTAATAAAGCAGGGCTCTTCTCTTGCAGAGGTGTATAGGCCAACATTGTTCCAACTGATACAATAATCTCAGTAGATGTGGTGCTCCGTATACCTGGGACATGGGCGTGTCTGGCTGATCAGCAAGGATCCCAGTGTACTGTGATCTCTCAGATTTGTAGAGGAGCTGAGTGCCCAGCATCATGTTGATGTATTCCTTTTATCCCTGCTACAACGTCATTAACAGCATACTCCTTATTATCCGTGTTTCCTCGAGATTTCTTATAATTTGCGTAATCCTCTAGAATGGAGTCCACATTCTTCTTGGCAGGAAGGTAAAAGAGCTGTTTCTGTCTGGTTAAAGTCCTAGTCATCAACAAGCCACAGTTTTAGCTCTTCAGGGATCTTTAACTGCAACTCTGTTCATAAATATTTCTTCATTTTCAACAGGATCAGCCCGGGCCCTTTGGAGAGGGGGAGCAAGGGGTGGGGGGGAGGGAGAGAGAGAGAGAGAGAGGAGTTCCTTAACTACCTGCCCTAGGGTGAGTGTAGCACTCACACCCTAATCCCAGCAGGGTATTGCTAAATTGCCCAGGATAGGCTTTAGCTGTCAGCTCCCCCCACCTCAGCTGGAATTATAGGTGTTCACCAACAAACAATGCTGCTGTAACCCACCCTGTGTTTTGTTTTAAATTTGTAGTTGAGGGGCTGGAGAGATGGCTCAGTGGTCTAAGGCACCTACTTAGAACAAGCTTGGCAAAGCATCAGGGACCGCGGTTCAATCCCCCAGCACCACATGCCA
>NW_004524683.1:901659-909744 GCF_000260255.1 Octodon degus | reverse complement strand
CTACTGTCTCTCTCTCTCTCTCTCTCTCTCTCTCTCAAATAAATAAAAAATAAAAAAAAATTAAAAAAAAATAAATTTGTAATTGAATGAATGTCTGTGATACTATTCTGAAAAAAATCTTAACTATGTGTGTTTTTATTATTATGTTTCATATTCTAGTTCACGAAGCCTGAAGCTGTGAATTCAAGGGACTACCCTGACTTGGCAAAAGAAGCAGGTAATAGAGAAAATTCAGATCTTTGAACACTCATTACTTATTGTATGATGTGTCCTTATTCCATGGTTAGGTTAGAGAACTCTTTAAGCTCATTGGAGCTAGTTAGTGAGAAGAACTTTGCAGATCATTGTTTAGGGGAACACTGGGAAAGGAGAAAGTGTGTGTATGTGTGCGTGCGTGCGCGTGCATGCGGTGTGTGTGTGTGTGTATGTGTGCTTAGCCCCTACATAGCCAGATTGTATTGTGGCATATAGTTTATGCATTGTCTAGCTGTTTGTTGGGGTGTTAAAAGGACCTGTGGGAGAGAAGGGTAGACAACTTGATTCTAGTGTGTCTTTGGAGTTACCACAGAATTACTATAATGCCTTCCTTTCCTGGAAAAGAAAAAATCAAATTCAAGATGTATGAAATACCTACATGGTAGCTTTTCTCTCTCTATTCCACTAAGCCAAATTACAAAATTCTTTTTCTGTTATTAGGCTACTGCATGACTAAAGGAGGTGTTGCACTTTGTTCTAGTGAGTGTTAAGGCCAGTAAGCAAAGGACTTGGCTAAATTCTTGTGAGCCGGAACTCAAAGAGAGAAGGATCCAAGACCTGTTCTCTTAAGCATTTGGTATTCTTCAGGGATGCATGGTTGGGCCTGGCTGCAGCTGCCTTCACTATGGGTCTGAGCGCCAGCAGAGGAATTGCCTTCTGTTGTTCTCTTTCTCATGTTCCTTTTATCTTTTAAAATTTTTAGATTTATCTATTATTTATTATTAGTACATGTTGATAGTACATAATGATTATCTTCGTTTTGGGGATTTGGTATAGGTTCATATACATTTCAAGTCTTTTTTCATCTTTCTGAGCAGGAGAGCTTTTTTGCATGGTTGAAGTAAAAATGTTAAATTAATTAATCAATCAGTCAATCAATCATTCTGTATAGGGGAACAGAGGGAGGGAGTGAGGGAAGAAGGGAGAAAAAGGACATTTAGCCTAAGCTTAAGTGCCTGTGTTAGGTACAATCCCTTCCTGGGTAACTCCATAAGTAATTCCTGCTAGCTTGGTGCTGGGAAATTAAAAAATGTTATTGAGTGGGGAGATAGCTTAGCAGTCTAAGCACCTGCCTGGCAAGTGTAGGGCCCAGGTTTGATCCCAGGCATTGCATGCTATGCTGGCTCATGCCTGTAATTCCAGCTCTGGGGAGACTGAAAATAGAAGGATCACTATGAGTCTGAGCTGTGTAGCAAGACCCTGTACCAAAGAAATCAATAAATAAAAGATTTTAAAAAATGTTACTGAGGTTATTCTTAGATGTTTTTCTTGTTTCTTTGAGTACTCTGTGTTCCCAGTACATGTATATTTACATTCTGCATCAACTTATTACCCAACTCAATATTTACATGTTGTTTAATCAGTATTTTAACCTTTGTGGGGAACCATTGCTTCAAAGTTCAGGGGCTTCTAAATACTTGAGGATGTGACCCTGCTTATCTAGTACAGGGTGCAGCAGGCATGGTTATGTAACCGTGACAGCACAGGTAAACATTTATGTGCTGTTTATAGCACTGTGTAAGAGTGTAGACACAACATATTGTATAAGGATAATACAATGAAGATGCAGGCAACTCTTGCTCCTGTGGTCTTGGGCTCTGCTCTGCCCCATGCTGCCTCCTGCTGTAGCTGATGTCTTGGGCACGTGTTCTTTAACCTTGGGACCTCACCCCCTTGAAAATTTCCCTTGGGACCCCTGGTGGGCCAACCACCTTCCACCCCGAAATTAAGATTTATGAGATTTGATTAACTGCTGTTGTTTCTCATGGAGGACACTTCATTTCACATTCATTCTCTGTAGAAATTTTTCCTTGGTGGAAATTGAGTAGGGGCCAGAAAATCTGTCTGGCCGGGTATAGTGGTGCACACCTGTAATCCCAGCACTTAGGAAGCTGATGCAGGAATACTGCCATGAGTTTGGGGTTAGTCTAGGCTACATAATCAGTTCAAGGCCAGCCTGAACTGCAAAGTGAGACCTCCATCTCAAAAAAGCTTTTTATGAAACAGTAAAACAAATTTTCATAACCAAATAATAAGAGAATAACAATAGTTATTGCACTGTGAATTGTTATCTTTAGAGTAGTAATTCAGTACAAGACATAAACCAGAAAGGTTCTTACAAAAGAGAAACAAGCAGATAATAACCCAAACTTTCTGTTCAATGAGCTAACATATACTATTAATATAACTGAAGCAAATTAACATATATATTGAGATATTTTTAAAACAATGAAATATGTAATTTTGGGAAGTATTTGAACCTCTTCCTACTTGTTACATACCTCTGTTGTATTTTGCTCTTCATTTGTGTGTGTATATATATATATATATATATATATATATATATAATATATGTATATCTAATGATATATAATTTCTCATATAAGAGAATCCATGTGATAGTTGCACTTGTATGTCTAACTTATTTCACTTAACATTATGTTTTCAGGTTACGTTCATTTACTCACAAATTCCTCAAGTTTATTTTTCTGTATGGCTAGAGTACTTTTTGATAAGAAAAAAATTTGTTTTTATAGGTCTGAAGGCTTTAGCAGATGCTCAGATCCCTTACTCAGCCGTGGAGCAGGCATGTGTTGGCTACGTTTTTGGTACGTAGGAAACTCTGTGTTCTAACATGATCCACCTAAACTGTATAAGCAATGCACAGGTGTTTGCCAACTTTAACCTCAAAACTCAGAATTCAGAATTCTGTGTTTCTTTCATAGAATTCAGAATTCTGAGTTGTCGCTCATAGATTTCCTTTGCATGTTGGCCTTGTGTAATTTGTTTATTTTCTCATTTATCATATTACCAAACTTGAGAAAAATTTAGTTCAGTGGAACATCTGAAGCAACCTGTAACGAGTTGTGAGCTTTAAAAGCCTCATATGGCTCTACCTCTATGGCAGTTTTGCTGGTAGCTCCCATGGCTTTTTTTTTTTGGTAGCTTTTCTTAGGCAATCACTGTTTTTGGCTTTTTCAAACTTTTGAGTTTTTTTTTACTGAGTAGGCTTTTTACTCACAGCTTCACACATTGCCTCTCAAGGGCACATTTTCTGGCCTCCCAGGCCTTTTGAAATCTAAGTGGAAGCCTTTTTAACCTCAGAACTCCTACATTTTGAATGTCCCTAAAACTGACACCACATGGATGATGTCAAGGTCTGCTGCCAGCTGGAGCAGTAGGCAGGCTTTTTTTTTTTTCATGGCTGTAGGGGTCAAGCGCTTGGATCGCTGAGCACTCTGAACCTGGTTTGAAGAACAAATTTTTATGCTGCTGTCATTTTGGAACCTGGTGTGGCAGCTGCCTCCATTTTGGAACATGGGGCTGTGTGGCTTTCTCTTTAAAGCAAAGTCCCTTACTCTCGGAGTTCTCAGGCTGTGAAGGGTGAGAACCTGCCACCTCTTGTGATGCCCTCAGGACATCTGTTTTATTCTGAGCAATGGAGATCTCAGTTTTATCTTTGTCCATAGCCTTTCTGGCACTTCCTTTCTGGCCAGACTCACATTTTAAATCATCCTGCTAGGCTCTTTGCTTTTGACTCTCAACATATACCTGACTAGAAGCCTCTAACAGTAGCCATGTCACTACCTCCACATTTGACTGCTTTGAGATTTCTTTTGCAAAATTAACTAGTCCACTGCACTCAGTCTCAGTCTCCGGCAGAGTCTCTGGACAGGAGCAAAATGCAGACAAACTTAGTGCCAAGTTTTCTGCCATAATTGTCTGTAGTCCAATGACCAACATAGTCCTTCCCAGCAGAAACTTTCCCAGGCTTTACAGACTGGGTTTCTATCAAAATAAAAACCCTGGCTCTCTGCTGAGTCAATTAAACTTTGAAACTTCTCATTCTTTAAAGAGGAAGGAATTACCCATAGTTCTATCATGTAAGGATATCTTTAAATTACTAGTTATTGTATAGAATCTTTATATGAAAAATAAATAATGATAAATCACGTTCAATTGATGGGCTAAAAATTTATATCTGAATGTCAAATGTTTGTGTTTCCCTCGTCACGCTACCTGTGTGTTGTATAAAGACGGTACACACACAGTCTTTGTTTTGATAAATTTTTGGATTTGCAGAGTAAGGAATGCTTAATGCTATCTGTGCTCTTGAGTAAGATGCCAACAGTGAACTCACCATCCTGCCCATGTTGTACACTGCGCACGCATTCCATGATTCCTGTGTTCTAGGCATTAATTGTTTTGTTTTTCCATGTAGGTGACTCTACCTCTGGGCAGAGGGCTATCTATCACAGTTTGGGACTGACTGGAATTCCTATAATCAATGTCAACAACAACTGTTCTACTGGTTCTACTGCTTTGTTTATGGCCCGGCAGCTGATTCAGGGTGGTGAGGAATGCTTATTTTCCTAGCGTACTTTAATAGATGTGAGGTTATTGCCACTTTTCATCATTTCTACACATTATCATTAGAAGGATTACTTTATGATGTTTTTCTCTTTTTGGTGATACTGGGGGTCGAACTCAGGATCTTATGCATGCCAGGCAGGTGCTTATGCCGCTGAGCTATATCCCTGGCCCTATAATGTATTTCATAAAAAAACAAAGAAAAGCTTTATTTCTAGCTGGGTGTGGTGGTACACACCTATAATTCTAGCATTCTGGGAGGCTGAGGCAGGAGTATCTCAAATGCAAGCCCAGTCTGGGCAGAAACTTAGTGAGACTCTGTGTTACATGAGTAAGTAGATAGAGTGGTACATGGGTGGATGGATGGGTGGGGATGTGGCTCAGAGTGTAGGCCCTGGGTTTCAACCTCAGTACATCAGAGAAAAAAAGTTTATCGAGATACAGTTCACACACCAAGAAAGTCATCCTTTTGAGGCAGACAATTTAGTATTTTTTAATTATATTCACAGAATTGTACAATTATGATCACTGTATGATTGTAGAACTTTTCCTCACTCACAAGAAACCCTGGGTCTACTGGCAGTCACTCTTCTTTCCCTCTCCTCCAAGTCCTTCACAGCCACCAACTTTTTGTTTTTGTGAATTTTTATATTCTGAACATTTATATGAACAGAAATATATAATGCGTGGCATTTTGTGGCTTCTTTCACTTAATATAATGTCTTATTTTTTCACCATATGGTAGCATTTGTCAGTATTTAATGGTCAGGTATTCCATTGTATAGCTGTACCGTATTTTCTCTATCTCTTCATCATTGGTGGACATTGTTGTTTGTATGTTGTTTCTTTGCTACGTAAGTAATGATGTAGTAGCTGGTGTAAACATAAGTGTAAAATTTTTTTGTGGCTGTGTTTTCAGTTCTGTCAGATCTATATCATATTCTAAGTTTTGAATATTCTAAGGTCATTTAAGCCATCTGTTTTGTTTCACTAATTTGATCATTGATTACAATTCTGCTTCTCAGTGTTTTGATTCTTGGAGTTTTGAAATCTTACAGTTTGACAAAGCCAGTTTCCCTTCAATTATTTTTCCTTTAATTTTTTTAAAGAAAAATTTTGGCAAGTTTGTTGTGCTTTGCCCTTCAGTTGAACTTAAGCACTGTTTGTAGATGTTCTCTTCTTCCAAAAGCAATTCTGTTGACATTTTTTATTTTTTTTTAATTTTATTTTTTTTCTGTTGACATTTGATTGGGATCTTTAAAATAAAAATTTAGGGCCAGCCAAATAGCTCAGTGGATTAAGGTACCTGCAAGCAGGCACAGGGGCCAAGGGTTCGATCCCTGGGTCTGCTGTGCTGAGTTGGCAATTGAGACTGGGTGTGGTGGGCGCACGCCTGTAACCCCAGCTCTTGGGAGGCTGTAAACAGGCAGATCACTACCAGTCCGATCTAGGAGTGAGACCCTGAACACCCTGTAGACCCTTCCCTAAAATACAAAAAAATAAAAAATAAAATAAGTAAAAATTTAATTAATTTTTAAAGTAAATTTTAAAATGTTTTAAAATACACTACTTCCTTTTTATATTTTTCTTTCTATAACATATTTCCACATTAATAAAAACTTTTATTAGCATATTGACAGTCAAGGGAAAAATTAAGCACTTTGATTTTTCCTCTTCTTTAGAAACATGTAGGAATTTCTTTGTACTTTTCACTGATTAAAAACTTTATAGGATTATAAAGTACTGTTGCATCTTATAGAAATTGATATGCTTATTTTTTATTGGTATATATCTAAAAATATGTTAACATTCATCATAGGGAACCTGTACATAAGATATGTATTTAAGTTGAAATATTCGTAGTATTTTGATGGATGTCTGGGAATTTGAATTTTCAAAATAATTACATTTTCTTTTAAGGGCTGGCAAATTGTACTTTGGCTCTGGGATTTGAGAAGATGGAGAAGGGCTCTCTTAGCCTAAAAGTAAGTCTCATTTAATGTGATTTCGGAGTTGTTATAATGCTCTGAGAAAACCTCGTCCATCTGATTATCATAGCTAGTCTGCTAGTAAGCAGCAGAAAGCATAATTCAGCGTAGCTATTTAATGAGATGATTTAATCCAAAAATGAAAGGTGATGCCATATATCTACACATACACCTGGTATATCCGAATAGTGAAGAATTTTTGAGATATTTATTTCAAAGTCTTGGTACTAGAGATTCGAGCCCAGGGTCTTCACATTGAGCTACATCCCCAGTTTAGTTTTTATTTTTAATTTTGAGAAGGGTCTTGCTAAGTATCTAAATTGCCTGGGCTAATCTTAAACTTAGGATGCTCCACTTCAGCCTCTCAGAGTGCCTGGTGGTATTATAATGCCTGTGCCACCATGTCTGAGTAGCTCATACTCTTTTTTTTACCAATGATAAAAGAGGTTATATGATTGAATTTGAGATTCATGCATCTATGTGACAGTCACTCGTTCTGCAAACTGGAACCACTGATTCTGGTAATGGCAGCCACATTGAGACAGTTCTTCCACAGATACCAAATAAAATCTTTGGACTGAATATGAAAAAGTTCTTCAGGCACTGAAGAATGAGAAGAGATCAGAACTGTAGGTGGATGCCAGAGAATTAACATCAACACGTGAAGCTTCTCTTTTTTACGACTTTACTCATCTGAAAGCTGTGAGCCTCAGTTTTATAGCTCCTGGAATGAAGGGGGACATAGTCAAAGCTCAAGCCCCTCCCTCTATCAGGTTTATACCCATCCCTGGCATTAAGCTGGGACTCTGCGTATTGGGGTAAACCTTTTGGGTAAGGATGAACTTGAAGTACAACTGTCTACAAGGCAAAAAGATTTACTGTATTAATACAACAACATATGAGAGCACTGAAATCTCTATTTTAGTTGTTTCTGAGAGGCAGGGTGGCATCTTGTAGCCCCGGGGGCATCACAGAAAATTTTTAGAAAAGGGGCACTATCCGGGTGTATAATGCCCATGTTTACTTTTTATTGCTATTGAATTATTGAATTTAGGGGCCAGGGAGCTGGCTCAGTAGAATAAGTGCTTGCCTGGCAAGTGCAAGGCCTGAGTTCAATCCCTGGTTCTGCAAAAAAAACAAAAAACAAAAAACAAGACTTTGTGAATTACTGATTTTAATTTTATGAATTTTATCATATTAGACAATGACTATAGCAAGAAAATAAAATATAAATAAAGTAAAATATTAAATTTTTAATAAGTAATGAGTTTGTAGAATAAACATCTTTTTTTTTGTCTTTTTGAGACAGGGTCTTCCTATGCAGTTCAGGCTGGTCTTGAGCTCACTTTGTAGCCCAGGATGGTCTTGAACTCACAATAATTGTCTTGCCTCAGCCTCTCGAGGGCTGGGATTACAGGCATGCACCACCACACCTGGCTATAAACATCATTTTCTTTTTTTTTTTTTTTTT
>NW_004524683.1:899670-901204 GCF_000260255.1 Octodon degus | reverse complement strand
TACTGAGCCATCTCTCCAGTCCCCTATGAAAATACAAACAAATCTGTACCATAGAAGTAATCTTTGCTATAATAATCATACCTAAGCAGTCTTTACACATGACAATATCATGTTCCGTACACAAGCCTCTCTTACACTGACAGCATGTGTGCTTAGCTTCCTTTTCTTGTTTGGCAGCCTGTTCTTGTTACCTCTCTTGTCTTCCTCTTTTGTTAGGAGCTTCCTATTATATTATAAAATGTCCACTTAGCAGGAAAATGCAATATCAATAAAATAAGATATCAAATGTATATTGAATGTCTAGAATAAACATCAACATTTTCAGTAGTAACTGTTTGCCTGCTTGTAAGAACTAAAACATAACAGCAGAAATAAATTCCTATGTGAACCACAATGAAAATACAAAACTCTACTGCAAAAATAATCTTTACTTCAAATATCATGCCTAAGGTAGTTTTTGTTTTTTTTTTTTTGTCTTTGACTCAGGATTTCACTATGCAGTTCAGCCTGGCCTTGAACTTGCTTTGTAGCCCAGGCTGGCTTAGAACTTACAGGAACACTCTTGTCTTAGCCTCCTGAGTGCTGGGATTGCAGCCGTTCACCACCGTACCTGGCCTAAGGCAGTTTTTATACATAATAACTGCATATTCCTTACCAAGTATCACACTGATAGCACATGTGTTTTGTCTTCCTGTTTTCTTTGCTTGGACATACCTGACATCTTGCTGGTCTTCTAGGAGGTTCTTGTGATGTTTTCCTGTCTGTTTACTGGTCTGCTACAGAATTCCTTTGAGTTCTTTGTGCAGATACTTACTGTTCTTACTCTGTTATAATTGATCATTTATCAATTCCAGTACCAATCCTCTAAGAAATTTCTTCATATCTTGTGCTTGTCATTTTCTTTGTAAACTATGAAACTATTTATTCCTCATATGTTTAGGATGGCATAAAACACAACCATTGGCTAATGCTTTGTGTTTGGAGTGACATCATAGTTACCTAATAATTCACCAACAACATCTACTACTCCTTTCACTTTGTTGTGAAATGTGACCATTTCTGGTTTCAATTGTGTGGAGGATTCATTATAGCACAGCCCGACCTTGAATGCACAGGATCCTCCTGTTAACCTTACCATGCTGTATTGTTCACAGTATCAGTACTACTTTTGTTTTTCTTTGCCATGTAGGAGACCATGTCATGTTTTTCTGAAATTCAAAAATGGTACTATATACTTCTCTCTTGTGAACTTACAACATTCTTTCAGGATCTCAGCTTTGTTCTTAGGAATAGTTCCTGTGCTGGTGTTCTTTCAGCAATTGTAACATCAGTGGGTAACTAGTAAACCAGTTGTTGAATGTGGCATTTGTGTTACTTTTTGAAATAGTCACAACAAGTCTATTCACAAAGTCCTATAGTTTATGCAATGTATTAGTTATTGTAACCATCCTACTAACTTGATTTGAAACTGTTTCATTGTTATTTCATCTTTCTTTTCTTGTTAAAATGAATAAAACTGGGGCTGGGGAGATAG
>NW_004524683.1:890871-898815 GCF_000260255.1 Octodon degus | reverse complement strand
CCAGCACAGCATGCAGTACCGGGGATTGAACCTGGGTCCTTGCACTTGCCAGGCGCTTAAACTGCCAAGCTATCTCCCTGGCCTTGTATTTTTGAGTATTATTATTGATTCCTAGCAAATGTTTCCATGTATTTCATTATTATTCTATTTCAAAACTTCTTGTACCATACTGTCCATTACAAACAATTTCCAACATTGAATCTTACTGTTGGCATTCTCTTCAATAAGCTTCACCCCTGACAACCTAACAGAATTTTCTGATCTAGTTCTAACATTGGATTGTTTGGGTATACACGACTGTTTTGGGGCATTTTGCCTAGTCAAATATTTATTTACATTGTTTTTTTTCTCATCTGAATCAAGGTCTTGACCATGTACTTCCCTATCTGTCTCCATCTGTCACATATTGCTGGCCTCTTTGGCTTTCATGATCCAAGTCATCATTGCTAGTCAAGTCACCTGTTTAATCACTTTCAGGTGACTTGAAAGTCTAGATTTTCATGTGACACTACTGAATTGGGCTAATTCTACAAGAAGAATAAAAAAAAAAAAAACAAAAATGAAAACATTTGATTAAAAAAAATTATATGCCAGCTGTGATTATATGCCTATAATCCAGCACTCTGGAGGTCGATGCAGGAGGATCACTATGAGTTTGAGGCCAGCCTGGGCTACTAAGTGAATTCAAGGCCAGCCTGAACTACATAGTGAAAAGCTGTCTTAAAAAGACAAAATGAAAACAAAACCAAAACCCATAAAAATAACACAGCA
Source organism: Octodon degus (assembly GCF_000260255.1). Lineage (NCBI taxonomy): Eukaryota > Metazoa > Chordata > Mammalia > Rodentia > Octodontidae > Octodon > Octodon degus. The sequence continues at coordinate 898,044 of NW_004524683.1, read as the reverse complement.
CCTAACATGGGTAAAACCCATTTACACTTTGATACACATGTATACACCTTTCCATTTGTAGTATCAAGTGGGGGAGTACAATGATCACTTTCTGTATTCCTCTTGTGCAGCTACTGAGATGCACAGCTGGCTATCATTATGCTAAAATACATAGTTTCATTAGAAAAGTATGGTATGGGCATCTGTGACCCAGTATGAGGAACTGAGGTCCAGTGGAGAGAAATATTGGAGGGTTTAAATTTCATTTTTTCTAGTGAGCTAGTTTGAACCTAGGTTGAAAGTCAGGCCAGTAGGCAGGCAGAGCTTTAAGGTAACAGCTCTGCTTTTTGTTGTACTGAAAGAAAGTAATAACTTTTTTTTGCGGGGGGGGGGGGGAACTGGGGATTGAACTCAGGCCCTTGCATTTGCCAGGAAAGCGCTTATTTTACTGAGCCATCTTCCTGGCCCCAATAATAATTTTTTTAGAAATTTAAAAATTAAGGGGTAAATGTTGGGGACAAGGAAAGGAAGATTGGAAACTGGTTCTCTGGTTACTTCCTGCTATCTGGGGCACTGTCTAGGTTTGTGTTTCTTCCTGTCACAAGGGCTTTGTTGGTCTCTGATTGTTCGGGGTTGGCGGGTGTTGTCCACCTGGTTGGGTAAGGTTTGGGAGTGCTGTTTGGGTGAAGACATGGTGGTGCAGAACAGGAATGGTCTCACTGGCCCTGGATCTTCATTAGGTGTTGTGAAATTTTACTGAGGCTCTACTGTAGGTCCTGTGATAAGGTCCAGTAGAAAGTGAGAGAAGGGCCTGTCCCCCCATCCCAGGGGGCACTCCTGTGGGTATCCCTCATGTTATTTGAAAGGGGATTCAAGTAATTGCCCTCTTTTTGGTGGATGTCGTCAGTGATGGAAACAGGGAGGTATAGTTGCTGGAGATAAGGTTGATATGGATGAAAAAGCTAAGGCCCACATTCCTGTCCAGTTTGTAAGTAGACACAGGTACGATTCCTGGCTGCAAAAGGAAAAGATTCCTGATTGGAATAGGCATGTCAAGAGGTACAGTAAAAAAAAGGTGTTGTAAAGTATAGGTCCCCTGAATGAAGGACTTGGCTCACTTTCCCAACCAAGATGGAACCAGAGAAGGAGACTCCTATTATAGATGGAATTAATAAAGTTATTGAAGGATGAGATGTTAATGAGTTAATAGAGTTTAAAGGGCTTATGAATAGGGCCAGGGAGATGGCTCAGTGGAATAAGCGCTTCCCTGACAAGCACAAGCGCCTGAGTTCAATCCCTGGTTCTGAAAAAAAAAAAAAAGTTAAAGGGCTTATGAGTAATTAGACCTGGGGAAGAGACTGACACAGTGACTGGTCTGGAAAACCAGTTGGGTTGGGTGAACTTTCCGTTTGAGTGAGATGAGGTAAGATGAGACTGATAGTCTCCAGGCTCTTGGTAGTGATGAGGTGGTTACACTGAGAAGTGATTCCCCTTGAAGGGACTGTTAAGTGTTGGTTCATGGTAAGCGGAGCCTGATAGAAGAGAGGGGAGTATCAAGGGTTATGGGACTAATAATTGGGCGGGTAGTTATAGAGAATTTAGAGAAGTTAGTGAAATGTATCTGAAAATTTGGTGGCTCTATCTGCCAAGGCTGTTGGATATGATATAGCCCTTCACGAGGAAGTTTAAGTTTCTTGAAAAGGAGTGTAAGGTCAGTGTCTAATACCCGTATTTATTTTTTAGGAGCATTTCAATTATTTTAATTTTATGAATATTATTGTGTTTAGTAAATTCTTACTGTCTTACAACATGTTCTTGATCAGTGTTGATATTCAAGGATATTACACATTTTCATCTGTTAGCACCTTTTAGAAGGAAAAATCACAGAGACCACAGCAGAGACTGCCAATTGAAAGTCCAAATTTATTTATTTTGAAGGATTAATTTAATTAAGGCTGGAAACATTAAAATTATATTGAACTCATTAACAGACAAGAATGACTCTAATAGCGATCCATATTATATCTGCTAGAAGAATTCTGCAGGAGTAATTGTAATTCTACTTCTCAAAATGGCAAACAGACTTTACAGAAAAAGATAAAAAAGAAAATTTCCTCAATAAGGTAGGAGTGTGATGGAAAAGCTTTCTACCTGGAGTCAAGATACTGGACTGATGGTTCATCATACTGCCTCGTTTTATACTTGAACAATATCAGAGTAGAGAATGTTACAATTGGGATGTTAATGTCAGTATTCATTGATAAAAGGAGACAGGGACACACAGACAGAGAGACAGAGAGAGACAGTAAGACAGACAGACGGAGATAATTTCAAAATCAGGCCATTGCGGGAAACTGCAGTTCCATCACATGATGTAGCCCAAGCGCCTTCCCCCCGTGTTTTGTTATTTATTGCTTCCTAACAGTCACCCCCAAATGTAATGACTTTCTGACAATGAGCAATTTATTGCTTACAATTCTGTAAGTCACTGCACTCAACTAAATAATTCTTCCACACCGTAGGATGTTGGCTAGGGAGTTATTTGAGGGTTCAAGTGGTTAAAACACCCACAGCAAGTATTCACATGTCTGATGCTAATTGGTCCTACTGGGAAGCTAGCCTTAGCAGGGGTCCTGGTATGACTGAATCTTTCTCTCTTTTGCTCTGTCTCTTTTTAGGCTGCCCCCTCTGTGATTGGCCTTTCCTCTTGGCCTTCCTTTGACTTCTCTACATGGTCCCCTATAGGATTCGTATATGACATCTTCAACTACCACAAGTGAGAATGAAGAACTTTCTAAGCATTCTTAAGTGCCAGGAAAATAGAGTATCAATAAAATAAAACATTACATAAATATTATTTAATGTTTATTTAATAATATTTAATATTTATAAACATTTTGAATATCAATTTTTATTTTACAAAATCTAAAAAAAACAGCATAAGTAATTCTTACATAGAATATAGTGAAAATAAAAATAAAGCTCTTACAACAAAAATAATCTTTACTTCAATTTTAGTTACTTTAGTTATGATACCCAAGGCAGTCTTCACACATAAAGACAGAATGATCCATATACAAGTATCACTTATGGTGATAGCATATGCTTTAGTTTCCTGCCTTTTTTTGTAGGACATACTTGTCATTTTGCTGGTCTTGTTATTTCATTAGGAGATTCTTGTTATGTTTGCCTGTCTGTTTTCCAGTCTGTTCCAGAATTTTTTTTTTTTTTTCATTTTATTTATTTGGTACAGGGTCTCACTACACAGCTCAGACTCATAGTGATCCTCCTATTTTCAGCCTCCTCAGCATTGGGATTACAGGTGTGTGCCACCATACCCAGAGTCAGTCGCTGGCTCAGTGCCCCCTGGGGGCAGGGCTGGTGTGGCATGCAGGATCGGGGATCGAATGCTGGTCCCTGCACTTGCCAAAGCAGGTGCTCAGTCCGCTGAGCTATCTCGCTGGCCCTTTGCTCCAGAATTCTTTTACAGGGTTCTTTGGGGGCAAATACATTGTTTTTCCTCTGTTGCCCTTGATCTTTTATCAATTCCAGTTCATAGTCATCTGTTGCAAACAATTTCCAACATTGAATGCACTGCTGACATTTTGTCCAATATGTCTTACTTCTGGCAAGAACCAAATAACATTTTCCATTTGCAAATGGAACATGACCATTCTGTAGCATTTCAACAAGTCAAATATTTATCTACATTATTGTTTTGTTTGACTGAATTGAGGTCTTCATTCTCTACTGTGTCATTTCTTGCTCTCATTATTTTAACTTCTTTGATTTCTCTATAAAAGTAATCTATAAACTAGCTTGGATCTTTGTCCACAGAGTAACTTTGTCTACTAGGAAGTTGTTTATAGGTGCTGCAGACCTACCTCCACTCCTGTTACAAGCCAGGTATGTGGGGCACATGTCTGTAATCTCAGCTATTTGGGAGGCTGAAACATGAAATTTGTACATTTAAGGCCAGCCTAGGCAACTCAGTGAGACTCTATCTCAAAATAAAAAGGGCTGGGAATGTAGCTGAATGGTTAGAAGGAGGAGGAGAAGAAGGAAGTCTTTACCACGCCTATGTGCTCTTACTAATGCTAGTGATTATCATGACTAGGCACTTCCAGTCCAGGCTGTCAGCCAGAGTCTCTTCTGTGGCACAGCCTAGAACTATATCTACAAAAGAAGTGAAGAAACAGACCTAGGAACATGGAGCTGGAATCATACAGTGTGTCCTCTTCTTCATAAAGCTTCTTTCATACAGTATAATATTTTGAAATTCATCTGTGTCTTGCATGTACTAGCAGTGGGTGAATTCCATTACATAAATACATCAACTCGTTCAGTAGTTAGGTTCAGTCTTGTCCTTATGGGGAAATTTGATTAGGTTCTTGTCCAGTTTGGTTTGCAACCAGAATTGTGGAAAGAATTAGGTTTGTGGACTGATGTACTGTTGTATCTGGTTCCAGGTAAGAGGAAGTGATTGTGAAGATTTGGAATTAGTCATGGCCCCTTTTAATTGCATTAAAGCAACAAAGAGGTTTAAAAGGAACAGATTGACCTGATTTCTTTTGTGACCTATCGATTATTCAAGAGTGTATTTTTTTAATTTTAATTTTAATTTTTTTTGTGTGTGGCCAGCTCAGCCCACCAGGGGGCGGGGCTGGCTGGCATGTGGTGCTGGGGGATTGAACCACGGTCCCTGTGCTTTGCTAAGCTTGTTCTAAGTAGGTGCTTTAGACCACTGAGCCATCTCCCCAGCCCATGAAGAGTGTATTGTTTAACTTCCACATAGTTCCATAATTTCTGTGGTTTCTTTGCCATTAATTTCTAGTTTCATTGCACTATTATCTGATAATAAACATGGGATAATTCTGATTCTTTTTATTAAGGTTTTTTTATGAATTTAGGATAGGGTCTACAGGGTCTCATTATGTAGATTGGACTCATACATACTGATTTTCCTGCTTTCAGCCTCCTAAGTGCTGGGATTACAGGCATATGCCACCACACCCAGTCTCAATCGCCATCTCAGTGCACCCTGTGGGTAGGGCTGGCACAGCATGCTGGATCGAACCCTGGTCGCTGTTCTTTGCCTAAGCAGGCGCTTTAGTCCACTGAGCTAACAGGCCAGCCTCTCCCCCCCTCTCTCTTTCTCTCCCTCTTTAACACATACATCTCTGAGTATGTGTTACCAGTGTCAGCCCTATCTTCTAGTCTTGACACAGTGCTCCCACTGATCACACCTACTGTCCATGTTTTTTCTTTTTTTAATTTTTTGAGATAGGGTCTCAATATGTAGTTTAGACTGGCTTTGAACTCATTAGGTAGCCAAGGCTGGCCTCAAACTTGTGGTAGTTCTGCCTTAGGCTCCTGAGTGCTAGGATTACAGGCATGTACCACCTTACTTGCCTCTGATACTTTCAGTAGAATTTTTTACATTCTGAATTTCTGTTTAACAACTTCTCATGGACTCTAGTTCTTTATAAATGATTATTCATGTTTTATGTCAGTGTGTTTGGCTTAGCTAGCTTTTTATTGTTGTCTTTCATAAGCTCATTGATTGTTTTATTCATGATATATTTAGTTATGTTATCTTTGAGCTCCTCAATCCCTTACTGATCTGTTTTTTGTTTCTTTAATCATTTCATGTAATTCAGCTCTTTGGCATTTGATTTCCTCCATGTTGATGCCCCATTGGTCAGTTTTGGAGGATTAGGAAGTTTTGGGAGGCATTTTGTTGCCTTGTTTTCTCATGTTTCACGGTGTGTGTGTGTGTGTGTGTGTGTGTGTGTGTTGATTTTGCAGGTCTATTTTAGTGGAAAAACTTGCTAATATGGAGATCTATGTAGCTACTGTCTGCTTTTCAGTTGTTCAACTCTGGACATGGCTGGCTAACTAGAGCCTTTTGTCTCTGCCACAGTGTCTGACCACTTCTGTTTTTTTTAAATTAATTAATTAATTAATTAATTTATTTATTTTGTGTGTGACCAGCTCAGCCCACCAGGGGTCAGGGCTGGCTGGCATGTGGTGCTGGGGGATTGAACTGTGGTCCCTGTGTTTTGCTAGGCTTGTTCTAAGTAGGTGCTTTAGACCACTGAGCCATCTCACCAGCCCCACCACTTCTGTTAATTTGGGAGACAAGGTGCAGTATAACTGTCCCAGAAATGAACCACAGGATTATTGATGGCACAGAGACAGACCAGATATTGGCATATTAGTAAAGACAAGTTAGTAGGGCCTGGGGAGATAGCTCAGTGGCATAAGTGCCTGTCTGGCAAGTTCAAGGTCCTGAGTTCAATCCTTGGTACCAAAATACCAAACCAACCAACCAAACAACAATAACAACCCCCTCAACAAACAAATAAACAAACAAAAAACCCCAATTAATAGCAACAAGTGTGTCATTCTGGCAATAGCAACAAAATCAGCAACAATAACAGAATCAAAGACAGATTGGATAGTGACATACCATGAAAACCAATAGCCATTAACACTGTACCACCATTAATTATAGAAAAGAGATCTATAATTAGAAATTAGAAACAAAGACAAAACAAATACATACATATGATAAATATGTACTAAAGGCAATGACTTTTACCACCATTAACAAAAAGAATTCAGCAATAGTATCATAGTTTCACTAAATTTCTAGATGTTAATAAGGCTTAATAATACTAGTGAAAATAGAGTGGGTGGAGAATAAGACAAAGGTGAACCTAAAATTTGAAAAATAGAGAAAGAGAAAAACATAAGGAATAAAAGAAAATTAACAGAATTTGATAAAAGTAATAGGTACAAATGAGAAGGAAGATAGGAGAAAAAACAGGCAGCAAAATAAGAAATAAAGAAGAAATAAAAGAAAAAAAAGCCCAAAAGTCTAATGAAAGGAAGAAAGAAAGAAAGGCAGACAGACATAGGTTAAAAAAAATTCATTTGTATTTAAAAAAAAAAAATTTATTGAGGGGCCCGGGAGATGGCTCAGTAGAATAAGCGCTTCCCTGCCAAGTGCAAAGGTCTGAGTTCAATCCCTGGTTCTGCCCCCCCCAAAAAAAAGAAAGAAAAAAAATTATTGAGAAACAAATAGCAATGAGACAGTTTCACAACCCATTACTAGCACTTTTTCAATAATTAATACATTGCATATTGATGTCTTAGTGGAAAGTGAAGAAGGATTTTTTTTTTTTTTTT
>NW_004524683.1:889642-890566 GCF_000260255.1 Octodon degus | reverse complement strand
AGGAGTAGTGAGTCATTGCTAAGATCTATATTTTCACACTCATGGTTTTGTATGTGAACGCTAGACCCTGCCATGCCCTTCTCACTGGAAGTGGTAGGTCAGTGACTTCTGCTGTAGGAGAGTCACATTTCTGGCAGCTGACATTTCTGTATTCCTCTGTGTGTCCCAAGTCCTGGCTTTCTCTGCCTGACTTTGTGGCCTGTGGGTTGTTAAGATTCCCCCCACTTCCTACTCCAGAGGCCCCCATTCACCTCAGGCAGTGAAAACTGTCCAAGTTGAGCTGTATCCCTGCTTACATTGATGGACGTGGAAAGTAAACAGACCACTGAGCTCTGTGTTAGAGATAGGTGGTGGGCAGAGGTGCAAGCAGACTTCTGGACTCAATGCTAGGATGTTGAAAGCCACATGTCACTGGTCTGGCTGTCACCCCAGAAAGTGGGACCCTTTTGTCCTTTCTGGCCTGTAGACTGCTTCATTCTTTTCCCTGTGCTGAAAAAACAAAACAAAATAAAAAAACCCTCAATCTTGGGGCTGGAGGACAGCTTAGTGGAATAAGTGCTTGCTTGGCAAGCTTCAAGGTCCTAAGTTTGATCCCTAGTACCGCTAAAAAAAAAACAAAAAAACAAAAAACCCTGTGCTGTGCTTCAGTTGCCTGGCTTCTCTGTAGTTTCTAGTTTTACCATCAGTTCCCTTCCAATTCTCAGAAGTCTTTTTGTTCCCCCCCCTCCCTTCATTTTCACCATGTTCTTATTTACCAGATGTCTTGATTCCAGCTCCTGGGACAAATAGTTGACTTACGCATTTTTTCAAGGAGATTTGCTTCATACATTATGTGTTTGATGATTGTTTAAAACATAAATGTAGGACTAGCCAAATATCTCAGCGGATTAAAGCACCTGCAAGCAGGCGCAGGGACCAGGGGTT
>NW_004524683.1:878070-888941 GCF_000260255.1 Octodon degus | reverse complement strand
GACAAAAAAAAAAAAAAAAAAAAAGTTAGTTTGGGTCAGGAAAGACTAGGTGGGGTAAATGAGGTCTTTCTGGATACCTGTAGGAAGTGTCATGAGCCACGTCATGAATGAATGGAGTATGTGCAGGGGACAGTTTGGAAACCTGTCTGGATTTAAAAGTTAGAGTGGAAAGTAAAGATTGGTTAGGTGTCATGTTTGTGACATATGACAGTAGATTTCTTTCCTTAATAGGAAGTGGTAGGTACTTTGATTACTTTTATTTGAAAAGTATTAAAGATGAATCCATAATTCCTGAATTTAAAAAAGATGTAAATTAAAAAGTCCTTTCTGCCTATTTGATCATATCCTTTGCATAGGATGAATGTTAGCAATTAGACATCTATAGGGCCAGCCAGATAGCTCAGTGGATTAAAGCACCTGCTTAGGCAGACACAGGGCCTGGGTGTTTGAACCCTGGCCTGCCATGCTGGCCCTACCCCTGGGGTGCACTGAGATGGAGGCCAGTGAGACTGGGTGTGGTGGCACATGCCTGTGATCAGCCCTTGGGAGGCTGAAAACAGGAGGATCACTACAAGTCCAAGCTGCATAGTGAGACCCTATAGACCCTGTACTAAATACCTAAAACAAAAACAAAAAAATTAGACATCTGCGTCTTCTGTTTTCCATTGCTGGGACAAAATACCAGATACCCACAATTTAAAGGAGGAGGAGTTTATTTTGGCTCAGTTTCAGCCCATGGTTGGCTGGTTTTAGCAGAAAGAGGATGGCAGGGGAGCATGATAGAGGAAAAGATGTTCAACTGTGGCAGTCACAAAGCAGTGAGAGAAAGATGGAGCCGAGAATACTCTTGCAGGTCATGCCTCCAGTGGCCACCCAGCCAGGCCCTACCTCCACAGCACATTCAGCTACTGGGCTTATGGGTGGATGTATCCGCTGTGATCCAACTTCCGCTTGTATGAGAACTTCGGTGGGCTGCCAGATCTAACCTAGAGCACCTTCCTTTTATTCAAGCTTGTATAGACATAGGGAAGGAAGCAGTCATACATGTGGGGACACCTGTATGTTAGGAAACCGTTATAAACAGGGTAATATCTTAAATATGTGTATCTGTCTCTCTGTCTCTGTCTGTCTCTGTCTGTCTCTGTCTGTCTCTGTCTGTCTCTGTCTGTCTGTCTGTCTGTCTGTCTGCCTGCCTGCCTGCCTGCCTGCCTGCCTCTCTCTCCCTCCCTCTCTCCCTTCCTCTCTCTCTCTCTGAGACAGGGTCTTGCTGTGTGGTTCAGGCTGGCCATGAGCTGACTTTACTGTCCATGCAGGTTGCAAACTGGCAAGGATCCTCCTGCCGTGGCCTCCTGAGTGGCTGGGATTACAGATGTGTGCCACCATGCCTGGCAGTCCTTATATATAATAATTCTTCATATCCCAGAACATGATTGTATGGTTTGCCTCTTTCTTCTGATTGTTTACAGTTTTCTAATTTTTTATTCATTATTATGCCTTGTGTCTAGTTGTCCCCCCAAAGCCTCAGGCAGTCATGGGGAGACTTCTGGAGTTTGTGATTGATTCTTGATCCAGTGCTGGGATTGTGAGTGTGAGTGCCCTGGGGCAGGTACTCTGCAGTACAGTGTAAGGAGGGGGAGAGGCTAGCTAGTGCTAGCAGTGCCTGAGAGGCTAGCAGTGCCTGAGCCACTGCCACTCCTTTTGCTCTTTTGCTCTTTGTCGCTTTAGCCATGAACGGCTGCTTTCTGTGCCATGTGCCATTGCCTTGGAGCCAGTTGAGTATGGATTAAAACCTCCACCGACTGTGAGCTAAATAAACTTTCTTTCCCTCATTTTGGGCATCGGGTATTTTGTCCCAGCAGTGAGAGAAAAAGTAACCGAGACATTCTTCCAGTGCAGTCAGCGTTCTTCTATTGTGAGCCAGGGCTCACTGCTCCATTTCTACAGAGATCAGTAATGTTTCATCTGGCTTTTGCAGAACCGAAAAAGCTTTCATTTCCCTCCCTCCTTCCCTCCCTCCACTTTCCCTCCTTTGTTCTTTCCTCCCCTCCCTCCATCCCTCCGTCCCTCTTTTGTTTTTTTTTTCTTTCTCCCTTCCTTTCCTCCCTCCTCCCTTTCATGCAGGAGCTCTACATCTTGAGCTATACTCCCATGAAAAAGCTTTTTATCGAGGGCTACTCATCATTGCAGTAGGATATTAAAAATCTCAGATCAGATCAAGGTCAGGGATATAGTTGAGCAGCTCAGCGTCTGCCTGGCAAGTGCAAAGTCCTGAGTTCAATTTCCAGTACCAAACCCCCCTCAAATCTCTCTCCCCCATGAGTTGACATCAGAGGAATTTTTTTAAGAAGAAAGAGAAGAGAAACTACTGGTTGACTGGTGAGAAAGGGAAATTTTAACGGTTTTGCGTAGACAAAATGATCATCATGTCCCTTTGAAGGTCTCATGTTCCTTTTTGAGGATTTTATGTTTGTGGTGTCAGAAGATTCATATCTTTTGGCAAGCTGGCTGGTTCTGCTTATGTTTGTCCGTCCCTCCGTCCGTCTGCCCTTCCTTCCTTCTTTCTTTTTGGTGGACCCGGGGATTGAACTCTGGCCCTTGTGCTGGCCAGGGAAGCACTTATTCCACTGAGCCATCTCCCTGGCCCTGGTTCTACTTACATTCTTCACAGTGTGGTTTCAGGCTGTCCTTAAGTAGATTCCAGAGACACTGTGTTGTCTGGTGTACTTAGACCTTAGCTGATTTCATTATTGTATTGGGCACGATTTTGTATTTCTAATTCTAAATTTAAGATAGATTATTGAACAACCCAAGTGAATAAAAATACCTCAGTGTTTCAGCTTCTGGCCCCTAGATGGCTCCCTGCGACAAGGCTGAGCCTCCTGTCCTGCTTTGCTATGAACCTGTTTCTCTTTAGATCACAGCTTTTTCATTTTTATGGGTATACTACAGACCAGAGTAATAATTCCTTGTTGTATAGGGCTAGATTTAGCTGCCAGTAGTATTTGTTATACTGGGAATTCTGTTGCAGTAGATATACTGTGTAGTGGTATCTCATTTCATGAATCTGATTGTTCCCAAATTCCAGAAAGGATATCCATGGTTGTGTTTGTCTTTTGCTGTAGAGTTCACAAATGGAAATAAAATTTTGCCAAACACTTTTGTTTGTGAACCAAACTGTTGGCAAACAAAAGTGTTTGTGAACCAGCGTACCTCTGTGCTTGGCATCAAGCCGCTACCACACCTGGCTACTCATGCTTTTAAAATAAGGTTATTACAACTGAAATTTTAAATTTAATTCATTTAAGATTAATAATCAGTTCAGTTACTGGAAAACATTTAAATATGTTTAGAGTAATTGTTGTAAAGTGAATCAACCTTTACAACAGTGTATTTCATGAAATCTAAATGTAAATCAAACACTTTGGAAGAAAATTTACATCTAAGATGCATTATGTTCAGATTTTTTTTTTTTTTTGGTACTGGGTGGGGATTGAAGTCAAGACCTTCAGCTTGCCAGGCAGGTGCTTATGGCACTGAGCTACTTCCCCTAAGATGTGTTGTGAGTGCGAAATATACATAGGATTTTGAAGTTTTAAAGGGAGGAAAATGTGAAAGTCTTAATTTTAAAATATCAATTACATGTTAATTCTAATATTTTAGACTTATTTGATTAAAATATATTCAAAGAAATTTCATTGCTGCTTTTACTTTTTTAACAGGGTTGCCTGAAAACTTGTGGTTAGCATATAAGGTTTTCACATATTTGTTGTAGACTCCTGAGAGTAGTCCAGAAAGAGACTTCAGAGGCTGCTGCCTTTATCTGACTTGGATCTATGGCTCTTGATTGCTACACTTCCCACCATTTTATTAATCTTTACCTAGTTTCATAATTTTTTCCTTGGCAGAATTTGCCACTCAGCTTGGCCTTTGAGTACTTACGTTTTGGTTTATGTGAGCCTGTGAAATCGGTTGTGAAGTTAGCAAGGTTAAGTCAGCTCTTGACTGGATTTTAGATCAGAGAGTCTGGAATTGGCAGCCATTGTAAACTGTTCTTATTGCAGACAGCACCTGCGAACATTAGGAGTTAAAATTTTTGTGGAAAAAGAGATTGTATAGAAGAACTTTATTTATTTATTTATTTATTTATTTATTTATTTATTGTATTAGTCCATATTTACCATACATAATGATCACCTCTATTGTAGGGAATTTATATGTGCATATCATATATCATATTTCTTAATTTTTTCCCCATACCCCTCCTTTCCCTTCCATCCTTCTTCCATTCCCCATTTGCAAAAGCTGTGTTTGCATTTTTTTCCTTTCATTCTCTCTTTTAAAATCCCCTATGCCTTCCCTCCCTTTCCCCTGCCCCTTCCCTTGCTCCGCTTCCCATTTGAACATGTTGAGAAGTGCGGTATAGGCATTCTTGTTAGCAATCCTCCTGCTAACCCTTCTAAGAACTGAAGAAATAAATGGATATCTGGGTGTCATGTATAAGTGTGTACCATCTCATGACACCCAGATATTTATTTTCTTTCTTTAAATTAAGCCCATTTTTTCTTAATCAAGGAGAATGGCTGAGTAGTATCTCCTTTAGAACACTTTATAGACCAAAACAATCTTTTGTTTATTCATTCAGCAATCATTTATGCAGTTTTTACTGTGTAGCAGGCCATCTGCTAGCATGGGGAACACAGAGAGGGCTGAGACAGCGAGTGAGTTTTCCCTCTGGAATATTTACAGGGGAACTGTGACCATCTGCTCTGGAGCCATGGGAGCAGAGGTGGCTGCATTTTCTGAGCATCATTTTGTCCTTATCCTGATCAGCTACTTTTCTGATCACTCAGCTGTGCCCATCTGTTCAGTCAGTGCAAGATTATCTGGGTGACTTCTTCCCTACTCTTTCACATTCCTGCTCAAATGTCACTGTTCGTGAGACCTACCCTGATTGTCATCTATGAAGATGTCAGTCTACCCTATTGCCATCTATGGCTTTGCACCACCAGTGTTTATCCTCTTATACATACTTACTGTCTTTTATAACATTGTTATTTACATTTTAATTTATTCTTGTCTGTATCACCCTATTACCTTCCTCTTAAAGATGATGATGGATAAACAGAATCCTTAGATAATCTGTTCACCTCCTTTATCCCCTTTGCCTTGAATAGGTCCTGCCGCATATTAGATGCTTGATAAACACTCTTAGAATATTGCCTCATTGATCATTTATTTATTTTGTTTTCTTCTTTGCATGTTTTCCTGCAAAGCCATGGTTTGATGGCTATATTCATGTTGATCATTTTTTAAAAATGGGCTGTTCAGGTGGTCGGGGAGATGGCCACCTCTGGGGAAGAGCCTCAGATCCTGGTCCAATACTTGGTATTATGAAAAGGTCTGTCCAGGCTCCATTCTCCTGGCCAGTGGGTGTGTTGGTGGCACAGGCCTGTCATGCAGCCACTGTGGCTTTGCATCTCCACCATGACCACCCACACACCACAGCTTGTCTTGGGGATCTGGAATGCATGCACAAAGTAGTGAGATGACACTAAAGCAGCTGACTGAGACCCTGTCACAGAAGAACACTGACTACATGCTGTACCTGAGCAGCCAGAGAATATTTCTACTCGCATTGCATCCTGGCCATACCCCAAAGAAGAAATGAACCAGTATTAGAAACAGTTCAATTGTTCAAATGACCGCTGTTGGTATAGATGACTACCAGGCATTGGAATGCTAGCATCCCAAAGCCTCACATATATATACCTTTCAGCATCAGCTGGTCTTTGCTTCCAGTTTATCTTTTCTGTATTAGGGAAGGGTCTACAGGGTGTTCAGGGTCTCACTACTAGATTGGACTTGTAGTGATTCTCCTGTTTACAGCCTCCCAAGTGCTGAGATTACAGGTGTGCACCACCACGCCTGGTCTCAATTGCCATCTCAATGCGCCCTGGGGTCGGGGCACAGCAGACCCAGGGATCAAAACCCTGGCCCCTGTGCCTGCTTGCAGGCACTTTAATCCACTGAGCTATTTGGCTGGCCCTTTTTTTTCTTCCAGTTTTGATAGCTTCTTGAGAGTCAAACTCAAATGATCAAATTAAAGTTGTCATTAGTAAGTACTTCCTATTAATAATAGTATTAAGTAGCAATATTATCTAGGGGTCATAACTCAAATAGAAGATTTTGTTTGATTCCAACATGGGGATCAAGGGAACTCAGTTTTCTTTCTTTTTTTTTTTTTTGTTAAAAATAATGGAAAAAAAATAAAGGAGTTCTTCTAATTACACTGGTTTAAAACTTCGCCTTTGAGTTCCTTATTTCTTATTCATATCTTATTATCATAGTTTATGGAGTTTTAGACAGCATCATCTTTAAGATATAGCATTGTTTTATGTATTAGAGAAAAATTCTACTCATTACACTAAGACATGCAATTGACCATAAGACATGTTTCAAAATCAAAGATGTTAAAAAAATTGTGTTTATTAAAAAATTGTGTTTATATACACTTATATGTATATATATGTACTTCTCTAAAATGAAATTTGTAAAGTACCGCTGTTTTGGTTAAAAACATTTACTATGCTTAGAATAAGCAAATGCTTGGTATCATAGTATTTGTAAGAAACTCTTACCTTTGTCACCTCTTTATTACATTTTGTTTTTTCCTTCTCTCTTACAGTTTCCAGGCAGGGTTGTTCCAACTGATAAACATCTTGAGGTCTTGATCAATAAGTATGGATTATCTCCCCACCCAGTTGTTGCTCAGATATTTGGGTCTGCTGGAAGAGAGCACATGGAAAAATATGGTATTTAAAAAATCTTTTATGTTTCTTATTAGTTATGTACATGAGATAAAAAGTAATAGATATCTATTAAGGAACTTTGGAGAGTATCAGGATATATATGATATGATCTTTTAATTAGGTTGAAGAAGAAGTAGTTTCTGTACTGAAAATTGGATATATTTCTTAAGGAAATACCTAGGATACTGCACGCTAGAAAATTGAAATAAGAAAAATAGCACAAGTCAAGCATTGTGGTGTACACCTGTAATTCCAGCACTTGGGAGGCTGAGGTAGGATTGCTGTGAGTTCGAGGCCAGCCTAAACTACATAGTGAGTTCAAAGATAGCCTGAACTACACAGTAAAATACTGTCTTAAATTAAAAAAAGAAAAATAGCACAAAATGAACTATAACATGTGAATTATCAATTCTGATTATATAGTGGACCATCAACTTATGACTGGCCTGACATATGAACAATTTATATTATGACTAGAATTTTAGTTTTAACTTATAACCAGTATTTTGAGTTATGGCATGAATGCCAGTCACTTGTGCTTCCAGATGGTCTGATACGGATTCAACCCTTAAAGAACTCGGAGGGGCTGGGAGATGGCTCAGTAGAATAAGCGCTTCCCTGGCAAGCGCACGCAAGGGCCTGAGTTCAATCTCTGGTTCTGCCAAAAAAAACCAAAACAAAACCAAAAAAAAACCAACCTTACAGAGCTCTGGAAGGAACATTACAACATCCTTTCCCGTATGGGGCTAATTGAGCAATCCTGGACCAGTGTCTCCCTTAAGGACACAGAGATCTGCCTGCATACAGGGTGGAGTCTTTGAAGGCTGTGTAGAGAAGCCTGAGCCTTCAGTTGACAACTTGAGTTATAGCCAGCCCTTGGGAATAAGTTGAATTTGTAAGGAAAAGGCTCACTGTATTGAGGTTAAAACTTGTTCCTGATGATATACAGAATCTGAAAAAAATAAAAATAAAAATAAAAAATATATATAATCAATGTTATTTATATAAATATTTCAATACTAAATTTATCAAAGTATCATGAGATTAATATAAGTTATCTTTGACCTGATTACTCAAAATGGAGGCAGTTGGCATCCAGTTTTTTTTTTTTTTTTTTTGTATTTTTAGTACAGGGTCTACAGGGTCCCACTATGTAGATTGGACTTGTAGTGATCCGCCTGTTCATCCCAAGCACTAGAATTACAGGCGTACACCACCATGCCCAGTCTCGATCACCATCTCAGTGCGCCCTGGGGCAGGGCCAGCACATCATGCCAGGAATTGAACCCCAGCTGCTGTGCTCTGCTTAAGCAGGCTCTTTAATCCGCTGAGCTATTTGGCTGGCCCTTTAGCTTCCAGATATTTATTGGTACAATAAACTGCTGAAGTGTGTACACATTTTTTTTGCGGGGGGGGGGGTGCATGGTCTGTGTTGGTGGTAAACCTAGGGCCTTTGCGTGCTAGATAAGTGCCTGCCACCGAGTTCCACTTCTGACTCTTAATAATAGATTTATATAGCCAAATTTTATTCCTAATATTTAAATCTATCAAAAGTTTATTATTACTTGTCATTCCATACGGTTTTATGAAGTTAAACTATTTGTTTTTATTTTGTAGGAAAACATCCTAGTTCTTTGATGGCCAGCAGTGGGCCTGTCTTAGCGAGTTAGGTAGAGCCCCAGTTTCAGTGTATCAGTCTGCTTGTGCTACCATAACAAAAATTCTATCAACTAGGAGCTTGTACAGCACAGTTTTTTCCTGCATAATTCTGAGCATTGAGATGTCCAAGAGCAGGCCTCTGGCAGATTCATTGTCTGCTGAGAACCTGCTCCATGGTTCATGGAGGACATCTTATGTCCTCACACAAGAAAGGCAAGGAGAGCTCCCAGGTATTCTTTTATAAAGACAATAATTCCTTTTTTTTTTTTTTTTTTTTTTTTTGAGACAGGGTCTTGGTTTGTAGTGCAGGCTGGCCTTGAACTCATTATGTGGCCTAGGCTGGCCTCAAAGTCATGATGATCCTGCTGCTTAAGCCTCCTAAGTGCTGGGATTATAGGCATATGCCACCATGCTTGGCCCACTAATTCCATTCTTGAGGGTTGTGTCCTCATGCTCTAATTACCTCCCAAAGATCTCACTTCCTAATAGCATCCTAAAGTGATTGCAGGTAGTATCAACTTGGTGATATGAACTTGAGAGGGGCATGAACATTCAGTCTATGGTATCTCCAAAGGTACCGTTTCCCATTCACACTGTGGTGAGACCTTCAACATGCGATTCTAGGACTGGGAAACACAATCCAGTCTGTGGCATTCAGGAACCAAAATATGTAGTAATTATCAGTTACCACGTAACAATAAGTCCATTTTTATTTTTGTTGTTTTGGTGCTAGGAGTTGAACCTAGGGCCTTAAGTATGCTAGGCCAGCACTCTGTTGTTGAGACATACTGCTCAGCCCACTCCTTCTATTTTTAAAAATTATTTTCGTTTTCATCTCAGTTTTCTAGTTGCCCTCTTTGTAAGCTCATGTGCCTTCTTGCAGTCTTTAGGAAGCTGAAAGCTCTTACCTCAGAATTTTCCTCTGGCTTTAGTGTCCTATATGCTACCCTTTCAAGGTCAGCTCTTCTTATCCTTTAGGTATTAAAAAAAAAAAAAAAATCCCTGGGTTGTGGTATAGCTCAGTGACAAAGTGCTTGTCTAGTTGGTGCTTTGAGGCCCTGGATTCCATCCCCAGCATAGCAGAACCAATCGGCAATAAACAATAAAGAAACCAAAACAGGGAAAGAAGCCCTTATCTCATATCTCCAGCATCTTACAAAAGATATTTACTCTTGGGGGTGTGTAATCAACATCTCAGACTTAACTAAGACTGTTAATTCTTTCTGTGAACTGCCCTCACCCCACTCCATTTGTGTTTTCTGAAGCTTTCTCCGTTCAATAAATAATAATTTCATCTGTCTAGAGGAGTAGGACATTGGTAAAAAACCTGAACCATTCTTGATTGGACTCATACTATACATTCACTATGTCAGAAAACCTTTTCACTCTGTTCTCTCACCACTTCTGTTGTAGTGCAAGCCATCATCATTTGTCACTTGGACATAAGAGTAACATTTCTCACATAGGAGCATCCCGACTGACTGATGTGTCTTCTGCTTATGCACTTTGACAAGCAGTTCTCTATTTTATTTTATTATTTATTATTTCATGTTGCTGGGGATTGAGTGCCAGGCCTTATGCATACAAGACAAAACTCTACCACTGAGCCACATCCCCAGCCCCATCAATTCTCTATTTTAAAGGCAGAGCTATTCTTTAAAAATCTATGTCAGATTGTTTCACACCTCTACCCAACACTGTTGTGTTCCCATCATGCTTAGATTGAAACTACTACATTGACTTTTCTGGTCCGCAAGCCTCCCCAAGGTTTTTGTGTCCACCCTTTTCAGCTCTCTGACTTGGCTCTTTTTGTTTGCCTTTTCCCACTGGGCCCCAGGGGCTCTGTCCTTTCTGTTCTTCAATCACACTTCACATTCTAACTTGATGCAGGGTCTTAGCATTGCTGTTTACAGTCCCAGAATGCAGTACCCTAAGTTACCATTAGGATAGCTGTCTTACTTCTGTCAGGAAAGTCTTCATTTAGGTATCACCTTTTACTTTTTCCCATCACTTTCTTTGCCTTCCTTCTCTTTCCTCTCTTTCTTTGTTTGTTTATATATATATATATCATTGTTAATGATCTGATATTTATGCATTTTCCTGTTTATTAGCTATCTCCCCTAGCCAGAAGGAACTTATGGAGTTTTGTTTATTTCCTATTCATTGACTGTCACCTTTAATAGTGCCTGGCACAGACTGTTTTAATTTTCAAAAGAAAGGTCTTCCATCACTATTTAAATTAGAATAGATACTCCTGTTTTTCTCTTTTGTGGGTCAGTCCCATCTTATTTTCCTTCACTATGCCTGGCACTACTTATAGTCTTGTATTTATTGTGTGGTTTTGCTGCTCATTATTTTCTTCCTTATTAGTCTATAAGCTCTGTGAAAGCACAGACCATGCCT
>NW_004524683.1:871878-877085 GCF_000260255.1 Octodon degus | reverse complement strand
AGACAGGGTGTGATGGTGTGCGCCTATTATCCCAGCACTTGGGAGGCAGAAAATAGGAGGATCACTATGTGTTCAATCTGTGTAGTAAGACCCTGTACTAAACACATAAAAAAAAAGGAATTATATAAATGACTGGCAGAGTACTTTTCAAGGGGATGCTGTCTTTCATAGATTAATTTTATCCCATGATAAGAAAAAAGAGGGAAATTAGCACCTATTGAATATCTCTTACGTTGGACATGATACTGAATGGTTTTATGTAGCTTAGCTGCCCCTCTTCCTACAACCCATGAATAAATTGCTTTTAAACCTAAGGAGACAGTAAAACATTTGTACTTTCTATGATAAGGAAGGTGCCACCAACTGAGGCCACTGATTCCATTTTGGGGATTATTACAGTTGTTATTCTTACTTCTTTCACATTGAACTCAAATCTCTTTCCCTATGGTTTATGTCCATGGTCTGGTTTCTGTTTCTTGAGACTCACAGTGCATGCCCTTTCAATTCATGGTCCTTCATGTATCTAAAGCCAGACTGATCCTGTGCTTAATTCTTTTTCTTTTCTTTGTTTAAAGAGACTTGTTTCATGACCCATCACCTGTCAAGCTTCAATATTATGACCACAGAGAACCTTTTGTGGCAGTCACATCATACTGTTAGATCTCATTGGGCTTAGAAATAACAGAACTTCATAACCATTCCATTGGTAAACGTTAGTGAAATCTGTTTGGATCCAATATGGTAGCAGTCCCTCCCAGCTTCAGGTTTGATGAGAATTCTATTAATCTCATAATCCAGTTAGAGGTAGAAATATTAACTAGAGTACAGTAGAGCTTAAGGGTTAGTGCTAGAGACTTTTCTTTAGGTTGAGACATTAACCAATGCCTATAATTTCCTAGTGAATATTTTATAGGACTTGAGGCTCATAAGATGCTCTGTGCCATGGGTCAGATAATTTTGGAAATGCTTTCTACTTCACACAATGGTGAGGGCTCTGCAAGTCTTACAGGAAAGAAATCTCTTTAACTCTTGCGATTTTTTCTGACACAATAACCCCCACCCCCTTTTCTTAAAGTAACATCAAAAAATAATGAAAAAACAAAAAACCAAAACCCATACTATAATAATTTTTTTGCCTTGTCCAAAGAGATTTCCTAAGCAACTTAGTTGTCTTATTGATACCCAGACAGTGTGTTACTTTGAGCTATAAATTCAGTTACAACAAAATTTTAATTTGGCTTGCTTTTATTGAACTCATATTGGTCTCCAGATCAATATCTGTTATTGCTATACGATCACCAGAGGAAAGTGGAATCTTTCCTCTTCCTCCTCCTCCTCCTCCTCTTCCTCCTTTTCCTCCTTCTCCTCCTCCTCTATAACTGGCATAAATTTTCCTCTATTGTATGTATGTCATTTCTGCCTTGAAGATTATCCTCTTTGATGGAGAATATAGAGCTAAAACAAGTTGGAATTTTCTACTTTGTTATGCTATATATAACATTTTCAGTTCTAATTAGTGGACTTTTTTCTTCCTGGGTCTTTCTAGCTCCAAATGAGAATTCAAAGCATACATTATTCTGCTTTGTTTTGTAGAAGTAGTAAATATAATTTTTTTTTTGCAAGTTTTACCTTCTTGGTATACTTGTTTTTGGTTTTTTTTCACTATTACATATTTACATTTTTTTGTGAGGAATTTAAAAAGCACACATACTTCTTAGAAGTATTCTTCTAAAGAGTTTAATTCTTCTAAAGAGCTTAACATAAGCAAGGGGAAGAAGGCAAGGTATTTCTGAGGCCCTGCAGGCTGTGACTTGCATAGCTCACTCAGTCAAGGGTCATCAGGGTGTTTGGGAAACCGGAATTGCTGGCAGTGCAATTCTGCCATAGACATGCACGTGGCTCCAGACTGTGAAACTAGACCCCAGCTATACTACAGAGAGCAGTTCGAACTATTTTCAGCTCAGCTGCCTCTTAGTTTATTCAGCACATTTAATATACCAAAATTTAATTATGAAAAGTATGTAAGAGATCAGAGTTGAATCTTTAATACCAATATCTGTGCAACAGAAAAAATGAAAATATTTATCAGGACACTAAGTACCATTGCTACATTGCTTAATAAGCAACAGGAAAACAATACTAATAAATAAATATTTTTTCCTCTATAGGAACAAAAATTGAACACTTTGCAAAAATTGGATGGAAAAACCATAAACACTCAGTTAATAACCCGTAAGTATTCCAGAGATATGAAATAATGAAAACTTGGCTTAACCTACCATATAATATGTCACTATATAATTGAAAAGCAAATGTAGGTCTCAAAGATTTTTTTTTTTCAGTACCAGGGATCAAACTTGGGACCTTGCTCTTGTCAGGCAGGTCTTAAAGATATTAACTAGAAGTTTTATTTAATTTTTTCTTATAGAAGGCTGGTGCTTGCTGGGCATGTAATCCTAACACTCCGGGAGGCTGAGGTAGGGAGATCATTAGTTTCAGCCCAGGCTGGAGAACTTAGCAAAGTAATGAGAGTGTCTCAAAAAATAACAAAGTACTGGGGATATAGCTCAGTACCAAAGCCGTGGGTTCAATTTCCAGTACCACACACATGCACATAGTGAAAAGTTAAAAATAAAAGCTAGTAAGTGCTATAATAGTAATAATCTGGGAGTCTAAAGCAGGACAATTGAAAGTTTGAGCCCAGCCCTGGGTTCAAACCCCATTAGAGAGAGAGAATGAAGAGAAAAAAATACAATTAAAAAACTAAGAAGCAAAACTTATTCCTAACTTTTGACAGCTTTTCAGTTCCAGTTTTTTATTTGTTTGTACTTAAAGTAAAATTAAAGCTTAATGGGGGCTGGGGAGATGGCTCAGTAGAATAAGTGCTTGCCTGGTAAGTGCAAGGGTCTGAGTTCAATCCCCGGTTCCGCAAAAAAAAAAAAAAAAAAAAAAGCTTAATGACTTCTAAAAAACTCCAGGTGACTGGTACTAAAAGATATAACCAGGGCTGAGGGATGGATCTCGGTGGTAGAACTTGTCCTTAGCATGCATGAGGTCCTAGGTTCAATCCCCAGGACCAAAAATAAGTCTGTCAAATGCACATTAGTTAACTAAGAAGAATTTCAGTGACCTTAGTGTCACTTTTACTCTATTAAAACAATGATTATTTATATACTTTATAAAGTAATTAGATTATTTATAAAGTAATCAGAAATTAAATTATACCAGATGTTGTTAACAGATCAAAAATCTTTGAATCCATAGTGCCGAATACAGTGCCTGGCTTATAGCAGGTACGTAGTACTTGCTGAAGAAAAAATTGAATTGATGCCACATCATTAGACTCTATGAAAGCAACACCGCATGGGTAGCACCACATGGGTAGTCCATTTCTTATACTGATAATACAATTATCCTAGACTAGGTAACTTATAAAGAGAAGTTGATTTTGGCTCACAGATCTGAAAAAGCACGGTCAGAGTAGGCAGAGTCCCAAGGTGATTGAGGGCATCACAAGGCAAGAGACGGGGACCATCCACATGGGTCTGTCTCTTCCAGTCTCGCCCTTTTATAAGACCACCAGGATTCAATTATGAGGGCTTCACCTTACAGACCTTGATGACTTTAATCATAATCATTTCCCGCAGGCCCCACCTCTAAACATCATGGTCTGATTAAGTCCCCCCCCCCTTTTTTTTTTTTTGTACTTTAGGGAATGGTCTACAGGGTGTTCAGGGTCTCACTACTAGATCGGACTCATAGTGATCCACCTGTTTACAGCCTCCCAAGAGCTGGGATTACAGGCGTGCACTACCATGCCCAGTCTCGTTTTGCCATCTTGGCGTGCCCTGGAGGCAGGCCTGGGGATCAAACCCCTGGCCCCTGTGCCTGCTTGTAGGTGCTTTAGTCCACTGAGCTATTTGGCCAGCCCAAGTTCTCCTCTCTTAATACTTCAATAGGTATTAAATTTCAATTTATGAAGTCTTGGGGGATACACTGAAGCTATAGCATTGCAAGACAGTAAAAATAGGTTCATTAGATTCCAAGATGGATCACTGTGTTGATAATATGCATCTATTTGTTTATTTATTTATTTATGAATTTAGGACAGGGTCTACAGAATGTACAGGGTCTCACTACGTAGATCAGACTTACAGTGATTCTCCTGTTTTCAGCTTCCCAAGCGCTGGGATTACAAGCATGCACCACCACGCCCAGTCTCAATCATTGTCTCAGCATGCCCTGAGAGTGGGGCTGGCACGGCACACTGGGGATGGAACCTGGCCACTGCACTTTGCCGAAGCGGGCACTTTAGTCCATTGAGCTATCTGGTGGGCCCAATACGTGTGTTTATATTTAGTCACTTTAAGGACTAAAAGGCAGATGGAGCTCTCTCTCTCTCTTTCTCTGCTTTTTTTGAAAAAAGTTTTTGATAGTATATAGCACTTCAGGCTAGCTTCCCTATATAGCCCAGGCTGACCTCAAATTTATGATGAACTTCCTGCCTCAGCCTCCTGAGTACTGGGATTATAGGTATGCACCACTATGCCTGGTTTTTTATTTTCATTTTACGGATGAGGAATATGATGCTTATAGAAATTTTAATATGCTTAGATTCTAAGTAGTGGCGACATTATATAGACATATATATTTCCATCCACTATATTATATGCTTCTTGAGGATACGGCCTACCTTTTTCTTTTTTAATGTATTTGGTGCAGAGTCTCACTATGCAGCTTAGACTTGTAGTAATCCTCCTGTTTTCAGCCTCCCCAGCATTGGGATTAAAGGTGTGTGCCACTGTGCCTGGTTTTGATGGCCAACACAGCATGCCTGGGGTTAGGAGCTGGCACTGCATGTGATACTGGGATGAAACCTGATCTTTGTGCTCACCAGGCAGGCACTTAAACCGCTGTGTTATCTCCCCAGCCCTGGCTAATGTTTTTAGTAGTATAGTGAACAGGAGTGTTGATACTGGACATTCTTGTCTTGAATTTGATTTTAGAGGGAAAGGATTCAGCTTTTCCCCATTTAATATGATGTTGGCTGTTGATTTGTCACAAGTGGCTTTTTATCAGATTGAGATCAAGTCCTATACTATTCAAGATTTGTTTTCATTATAAAGTGAAAAAGAAAGAGAAAAACTTAACACTCATTTGTGATAAAAACCCTGCAGAAAATCAGAATAAATGATCTTTATCTCAAT
>NW_004524683.1:866206-871778 GCF_000260255.1 Octodon degus | reverse complement strand
AAAAAGAAACCTGAAAGCTTTCTCTCTAAAATCAGGAATAAAGGGCATGGGGAGATAGCTCAGTAGAATAAGTGCTTTTCTGGCAAGTGCAGGGTCCTGAGTTCAGTCCCCGGTAAAACACACACACACACACACACACACACACACACACACACACACGCACGCATAAAATATCAGGAATAAGGGCTGGGGAGATAGCTCAGTAGAATAAGCACCTGCCTGGCCAATATAGGCAGTTTAATCCCTTGTACCACATAAATAAATAAATAAATAACAAACAAATAAATAAATATCAAATCAGAAATAAGACCAGGATATCCACTATCACTACTCCTATTCAGTGTAATTCTGGAAACATTAGCCAGAAGAATTAGATAAGAGAGAATAAAAGGAATAAGGTAGGGAAGGAAGAAATGAAGTTATCATTATTTGTAGATGACATGAGAAGAACCCCAAAACTCCACCAAAAGACTTCTAGATTTAATAAATTCCGTTCTGTAGCAGGGCATGGTGGTGCATGCCTAGCATTCTAGCACTTGGGAGGCTGACACAGGAGGATCATTGTGAGACTAGCCTGGCTACAAAGTGAGCTCTAGGCCAGCCTCAACTGCATAGTGAGACCCTGTTTCAAAAAGACATACACAGCACACACACAAAAAAAAATTTCAGTGCTGTAGTGGAATACAAAGTTAACACTCAGAAATCAGTAGCATGCCTGTACACAAATAAACTTCACTGAGAGAGAAATTAGGGAAACCACACCCTTCACAATAGCATCTAAAAATGAAATAATTAGAAATCAATCTAACAAAGGAAGTAAAAGATGTATACATTGATCCACTCTGCTAGTCTGTTTCTTTTAATTGGTGAATTGAGGCCATTTACATGGATGGTTATAATTGATATGTATTGGCTTATCTTTTTCATGTTGTGTTTTTGACTTGATGGTTTGTGTTGAGAAATCTGCTGTGATTCTGATGGGCTTCCCTTTAAATGTGATCTGTTTCTTTTCTCTAACAGCTTTTAATACATTGTTTTTGTGCTGAATTTCTGGGATCTTGATTATTATATGTCTGGGTGTAGATTTATTTTGGTTGATGCTATTTGAAGTTCTGTATGCCTCACTGATTGTGCATCATATTCTTTACCTATACTTGGGAAGTTTTCTGCTATTCTGCATATATTCTTTTTTTAAGGTATTTGGTACAGGGGGGTCTCACTACGCAGCTTGGACTCTTAGTGATCCTCCTGTTTTCAGGTTCATAGGTGCTTTTAGGAGATCTTTCCTTTCCTGGTTGTTAGCTGCAACGATGTCTTTTGAGGTCTGAAAGTCCACCTTCAGTATCATTCGAATGGTTTTGCCAGCTTTTAATGGAATTTTTAATTTCCTGGAGAGCTCTATGAATCTGTTTCATACATTCTGTTTCTTTGTCATATTGTTCATTCAAGATTTCCATCGTTTTTTCTGTGTTCCTCTATTTTTTATCAATGCCTTTAGATATGCTCAACAATTCTTTCATCATAGTTATTTCTTTTTTTACCTGAGAGATTATTTCTGATCTGATTTCCTCTGGAGTTGTTTCTTTACTTCATTTGCAATTATTTCAGGGATTTCAGGTGTGTGACTTCCAATTTCTTCTATGCTAATATCTCCTAGATTTGTTCTGGGTGGGCTGGGAGCTTTAGATCACATTTTACTCCTTTGTCTTGTCATTTTCTGTTTCAGAAATAACTCTTTATTTTGATTTCTGTGATAATTCTTGTGAAATTTTGATAGTAGGTAGCTATATCACTATTATCAGAGCCATTCTAGGAAGTGTCTGTTCTTCAGGGATATCGTCTATGTGTTGGAGATTCTTGGTTTGTGTCTGTACTGACATCCTGCCTTCTTTATTGATTGAGAGTGGGATGTTGGTTCCCATTGGGCACGGTCCTCTGTCTTCTGGTGTAGGGCTTTGGTGAGGTTATTACTCCAGCACATCCCAATATTATTACCCAAGGGAGAACAAATGGTTAAAACAGCTCTGTTATCCTAGTTACAGTAATACAACTAGCAATAAAAATAACATCAAGTGAAATTTAGAATTGACAAGCTTTGGTAACTAGCAGTTATTGCTTTAGACCATAGGAACAAAGACTATACTTATAATGACAAAATAGATCATAAGTTGGAAGTTTTTGTACAACAGTTTACCTGTTTTCCATCTGGCACCTCCATGCTGTATATCTGGACCCCTCCAGGAAAACTAGTTCCTCTCAATTTTGTCTAGTACCTCTGCACCACATACATGGACTCTAGGTAAACTACTTCTATACATTGAATATTATAACACTTTGAAAGAGAACAAAGAGGATGTCAGAAAATAGATATTCCTTGCTCATGGCTAGGAAGAACTAACCTTGTAAAAAAATGTCAATACTCCCAAAACTGTTACACATATTTAATATAATCCCAGGCAATATACCACTAGCGTACCTCACAGGTCTAGAGAAAACATCCCCAAAATTCATCTGTAACCAAAAGAGACCTACAATAGCAAAGGCAATCCTGGGCAACAAAGGCAATATACTACAAAGCTACTGTGATAAAATCAGCATGGTACTGGGCAAAACCAGACCTGAGGATCAATGGAACAGATTGAAGATGCAGATACAAATACACACATACACAGGCACCTTATCTTTGCCAAAGGGGCCAGACATGTGCACTGGAATAAAGACAGCCTTTTTATTAAATGGTGCTGAGAGAACTGGCTTTCCATATGCACAAGACTAAAATTAGATGCATGTCTGTCACCATACACTAAAGTCGGAATGGATGAAAGAACTAAATATTAAAACAGAAACACTAAATCTACTGGAAGAGAGAACAGATAGATACCTTGAAGACATAGGGGTAGGGGCTGGAGAGATGGCTCAGTGGTCTAAAGCACCTACTTGAAACAAGCTTGGCAAAGCACAGGGACCGCGGTTCGATCCCCAGCACCACATGCCAGCCAGACCCGCCCCCTGGTGAGCTGAGCTGGCCACACACACAATAAATAAATGTAATAAATAAAAATAAATAAATATTAAAAAAAAAAAGACATAGGGGTAGGCAGAGAGTTCATGAACGAAAACCAAGCTGCACAGGAAATGCTTCAAAAGAATCAACAACTGGGACTTCATCTTTTTTTTTTTTTTTTTTTTTGGGTCCTCATCTTAGTAAACAGTTTTTTTTTTTTTAAACATCAAAAGAAGTCCC
Source organism: Octodon degus (assembly GCF_000260255.1). Taxonomy (NCBI): domain Eukaryota; kingdom Metazoa; phylum Chordata; class Mammalia; order Rodentia; family Octodontidae; genus Octodon; species Octodon degus. Next base: position 868,534 of record NW_004524683.1, on the reverse strand, counting down.
CAGCAGAGTGACAAGAAAACCTACAAACTGGGAAAAAACTTAACCAATTGTTCTTCTGACAAAGGACTTCTATCAGAACATACAAAGAATTAAAAAAAAAAAAAAATCAGACCCCTGCAGTTCAAAGACCCAATCCAAAACTGGGCATCTGAGATGAATACACACTTCTCAGATTAAGAACTACAAATGTCAAAGAAATATATGAAAAAAAAAGTTCAACATCTGGGAAATACAAATTAAAACAATGCTAAGATTCCGTCTCACCCCAGAAAGAATGGCTATTGTCAAAAAACTCAATACATACTGGCAGGACCATGGGGAAAAAGGAACCCTTCTCCACTGTTGGGAGTATAGATTTTTACAACCATTGTGGAAATCATTGTGGAGACTCCACCACGATATATGTGCACCCATGTATATAGCAGCACAGTTTGTTGTAACTAAATCTTGGAAACCACCCAGATCCCCATCAACCAAGGAATGGATAAAAAGGGTGTGGTATTTTTATACAATGGAGTATTACTGAGCTATAAGAAAAGATAAACTCAAGGCTTTTGTAGGTTAAATGGATGCAACTAGAGGCCATACTCATAAGTGAATTAAATCAGAGTCACATGTGTAAACCTCATGTTGTCTCCTTAATGTAAGAAACTGAAGGAGTAAATAAGATCCGAAAGGTACAATAGATATTGTGAAAGAGAAAGAAACTGCTCAAAAGGAAAGAAGAACTGGGATAAGGCAAAGAAGAAAAAAAGGAAGGACTATATATGCAAGATGGCTAAGATAATTTGCTACTAATTTCTATTCATTGAAAGGAACAATTAGTGTTTATATTGTTTGATCAATCTTACATGCCTTACCTGGTAATCTGAGCAACTCCTTTGAAGATAACAATATGTAATATAATAACCATTGGTAATTTTCCATCATCTTGTCTTGAAATTCTGTATCAGTTTTATTTTTTGTTTTATTCAAAATGTAAAAAGCTTTTCCTCATCTATTGATATGACCATATGATTTTTGTCCTTTTCTTCGTGTGCTTTATTACGTTTATTGTTTTGCATTATGTTGAGCCATTCTTGCGTCCCAAGGGATACACTCTGTTTCCAAGTACCTCTTCAGGGTTTTTGCATCTATTTCTGAGCCACCAAAATGTAGTGTCTGTCGTGATTCCATCTTTTGCATTTGTAATTATACTGAATTGAATGTTCTTTTTGCTTTTGGGGGTACAGTTGGCTAAAGATTTGTTTATTCTTTCAAAGAACCAACTCTTTGATTCATTGGTACTTTATACTGCTTTGTAGTCTCAATTCCATTAATTTCTGTTCTGATTTTCATAATTTCCTTCCTTTTAGTAGGTTTAGATTTGGATTGTTATTTTTTAATGGGACCTTGAGGTTCATTATTAGCTTACTTATTTGAGGTCACATTTTCTTATAGGGGCATTCATAGCTATACACTTCCCTCTTATGCATTTATTGTATTGTATAAGTTTTTCATGTTCTTATTTTTGTGTGTATGTGCTGAGTGTTGAGCTCAAATTGAGTAGAGATTATTGTTGATACAGAGTAGAGAGCTTACTGTCTCTTTAGTTAGATTCTGTTTTCCAGTGATCTGTTCTTGGTTTTGATTTTTAAGTGGTATTACTAATTCAGCCTGTTTAATTTAATTGATTTAGATCCTGTCACTGCACTGTAAGGGGATAATTTCTATGGGTTATAATAATATCAACAGATCCAAGCATGCATCAATTATGAACATTAAAACTTGTTTTGATAATTTCACCCTTTTGTTAGTACTCCTCACATACATTATTTTACTACTGTTTGTGATCTCTTGGAACTGTAAGGAATTGTATTGCTGTGCTGAGGAATTGGCAGCTAGAAGTTTCCTGGCTTTGAGGCTCTAAAAAGGAGCTTTTGATTTTCCCCAGAGACTCAGTTTCTATGTCCTTCTTTATTTTAACTCCTTGCTTAAACAGGTGTACATTTATTCTTCTTAAGAAATTTCATTCATTCATCAAATGTGTGTTCGGTAGCCTGTACATGCAAGCCAATCCCCTGATGCTAGAGCAATGCGTAAGACACATGAGTTTCTTACACTTGTCATATTCTCTTACCAATTATAAATTTTCAAGTATGTTGAATAGACAGATGTTATTTCTAGATATTATTTTTTAAAGGTTTTTTTTCTTTATTTTTTTCAAAGTTTTATTGATAAACAGCAATGAGACAGTTTCAAATCAAATCAGAAGTACAGTTTCAACAAATAATACACTGCATATATTCTTCTTAGTGGTTAATTGCTGTACAAGATGCGGACTTGTGA
>NW_004524683.1:852710-864511 GCF_000260255.1 Octodon degus | reverse complement strand
GAGTCTCCATACTGATTTCCATAACATCTAGATATTATTTTGTCATTTAAAATTCTTATGCAGCCATAAAGAACCTTTTGGGTTTGGCTCAGAAATTGTAGATAGTAACTTCTTGTATTAGATATTGCTTGACCAGATAAAGAGATTTCTGTGTGTGTTGACCAGGTGAAGTCCTGGGGATTCTGTCTCATTAGTATCTTTTGAGGTTGTCTCTTCTCTTCATTTTTCCCCTCCAGTTCCTTACCTTAACTCTTATTGTGTCTTGCCTTAATTTTTCTCTCAATCTCTTCACTGGTTTGCTTTCTTTGAGTAATGCCTTTTACCACACCACTTGAGTACCTCACCCTTCTTGCTGAGATGCAGACCTGCTCATGTCACACCCCCATTTAATACCCTTGAATATTTTTCACTTGTCAGTATAACATGTAGTTGCCATCTGACCCCTGTTCATTCTTCTGCTCCATTTTCCTTTTGCCCCCACCTTGCTTCCTGACCTCTTCGCTTTAGTAGACAGCTGACAGGCTCTGCATGTGTGCTATTTCTGCCAGGAATACTTTAGCTCCTCACTTTTACTTATCTTCAAGCATTGGATGTAGTGTACAGATATCTATGTGCTTGTGTAGGATCCCACGTAACATTTCTGTCACGGCATTTATTGTTTTCTACTTGAGCTTTAGAATTGTGTGCTTCTTTACCACAAATCACACTGGGCAGTTCGAGGATATGGGCTGCGCCTAGTGCAGGACGTGGTGCAGATGAGATGCTTTCTGCAAGAGGATCGTGATCAAAGTTAACTTTGGAAGTGCAGGTGCTGGGCACATAGATCTTGACATCTAAGCTTTGAATTGCTCATTAATTTCTTGGTAGTTAACAGTATCTTTACTAAACTCCCTTGTGATGCAGTTTGCTCTAGAGTGATTGTATTGTTAGAGGAGTCAAAGGGAATAAAAATACATTTCTTTTCAGTGCCCAGAATGGAAATGTGTTTTTTAGAATCAGATAATTTATTATAGAGTTTCTACATATATTTAAAACCTCCAATCCCACTTACTAAATGTGCTTTCTATCATCACCACAAAAGCTGGCTGAATTGCAAGTCATGTAATTTTGCTTTTAAGGAATTTTTATTTTATAATTTGCAAGGAAAAAATATGATGTTCTCTTGTAATCCCCGCCTAGTCTCACACAAGCTGGGTGCCCCGCAGCTCAGTTCTAGCACAAACTGTGTTAACACAGAATGGAGGAGTTGAGGCCTCAGCCCTTTACCAGTCTGCCCTCCCTTCAGCCAGACCACCACACTGCTGGCTGGCGTGTAAATCCCAAGTGTCCAGGGATACCTGCCCCTCAGTTTGATGGCTTTCTAGAATAACTTTGAAAACTCAGGAAATAATATGATTGTACAGATAGCTTTCTTGAGAAAGATACATATCAGGAACAGTCAAATAAGAACAGAGGGCTAGGTCTGGGAGGGCCCCTCTGCGGAGCGTTCATGCCTGTCTCCCGTGGAGGAAGGAAGGGTAGTTTATTTGCTATCATCCCTTCTGCACATCAAGGTGTTTCCCAGCAAGGCAGCCCTTCTGTGAGCAAAGTTTTTATTGGATTTCATTATGTAGGCATGCTCAGTAAATCACTGGCCACATAATTAAACTCAGTCTCCAGCCTTACTCTTATTCTTATGTTCCAACTAGCTCAGAAATCTAAAGCTAGTTTGCACATGGCTGTTTATCTGTTGATCTGGAAGACAACTGTGACTTAGCACCTTACTTATGTAACAAAGATCCTCATCACTGAGGAGATTCTGAGGGTTTCCCAAGTGCCATGACATGAAGCCAGGACAGAGACCAGCCAAATTTTGTATTATACAGCGTAGGTATTAGTGTAGTTAAACTTAAAAAAAAAAATTAATTAGAATTATTTGCTTAAGATGGAAACTGTCATCATCTATCTTTTTGTTGTGAAACGAGTGTCTACATGTTATTCTCTCTCTAAATATGGACAAAGATATTTTCAATGAAGACTATAATTACTACCTCACATTTTATAATTCCTTCTTTTGTGTTTAGGTATTCCCAGTTCCAAGAAGAATACAGTTTAGATGAAATAATGACATCTCGAAATATTTTTGATTATTTGACTGTCTTACAATGTTGGTAAGAAAAATATATTTTAATATTTAACAGATGGATGCAAATGCTCCCCTATCTGCCTCTCCCTCTGTGGTTAAACCTTGGGCTCTTATCTGGGAGTAACTTTTATTCACCTCCTACACTGCGGCGAGTTACTTCACTGCGGCACCCTTACTACCTATTCTTACTTAAAGACAAACTTTCTGCTTCCTTGAAAACTACTTCCTTCCTCTTTCCAGACTTCTAACTACTTTGGTTGCTTCAATTGTATTTATTAAAATACAATTTTAATAGATTAGGAGGCCAGTGGAGTCCAAAGATTTTTTCCACTGAGCATTTTGTAGATGTGTCCAGTATAGGAAACTAGACCCCTCTGTAACTATAGGCAAGGGTAAAATTAAAACAAGGAAAAAATTATAGTTTTAATGATAATAATTTGTTATATCTTGTGAATTGACTGACAGTGTCTGTGTCCTAGAAGATTGGATGAGTGCCTTGTAGCTCCTGACTGTGTCCAGTTGTACCCTTGGCTGGAGAAGCTGGCTGGGATGCAGGCAGATGCAGGCAGATGAGTCCCATCAGGTTTTATCTATGGCAATCTCAATATCTTTCCACTGAGAATGTCCTGCTGAGCTTACAGAGGGATCTTGTATCTACAATCTTCCTTCACAACTTGCTGTAAGAGAAAGGTCTATTTTAAAGAGCTCTCGGGAGTTTTAACCGTGGACTTTCTAGTGGTCTTTATTCTCTTCTTTCTCAGTTTCCCAAAGGATTTCAGGACTGAGATAAATGGGATATAGCAAAATTGGAGCTACATGGGCTTGTAACAGAATCTTTATTGTATTGGGATGGGAAATAACCTTTGGACTCTTCTAAAAGTTACCAGAAAGTTGCCTTTGCATCTGCAGAGGCAAATCCAGGATTCTTGGTAATGAGGACGTCAGGAGAGATGCTAGAGAACGAGCAGCGACTGACAGTGTCAAAGGTCCCATTAGGGGTTCAGTCTTCGGTGGAAAGCATGTGTGATTTTTAACTGTGGATATCGCAGAGAAGACAGTGCTCCCATCAGCAAGCACAGTCAACCTGTCTTCTCTTGCCCTACTCTTGAGATCCTAGGAGTGCGGTAGTTCTGGATTTAATTATTTCTGCCTTATCTTAGTCCCAGTTCTGATGGTGCTGCAGCAGCAGTTCTGGCCAGTGAAGAATTTGTACGGAAGAATGGCCTGGAATCCAAAGCTGTGGAGATTTTGGCACAAGAGCTGATAACTGATTTCCCAAGCACATTTGAGGAAAATAGCATTATTAAAATGGTATGTCTGAGATTCTATTTTATTAATCAGACTGAAGATGTGGTATTTAAAATTTCAAGGTGAAGTTTTGTTGATATCTGCTCTGGAAGTTATTTACTTGCAAAAAATTGACCTAGAAATTATATAACCATCCTTAAGGGGAAACACGGTGAGAATAGATGTTTCTTATGATGAGGATATAAGTAGATAGCTTTATTGACTGGATGTGCAGTTTGTTTTACATGAGTTGATAGAATATACCCAGAACTCCAGTCTTACATAATTAAGTGAAAGACAAGCCTGTTTCCAGGAGATTTATCTTTTCTTTCTGTGGTGAGGTCTCATTGTGCCGCCAGACTGGCTTTGAACTCCTGGACTCAAGTTTTCCTCCTGCTTAACACTTAGCACTTCAAAAGCTTGATTAGAGAGGGATTCAAGGTGGCTTATTAGAGGCATCCAGAATCTTCCTGCTTCTCCATAAACCAAATTCAAAGCAATTAGAGCATATCTGCTTATTGAGGTGAGTAATCATGGGGCTGTGCTGACATTTAGTAGAGGACAGAGACTCAGGGAAACCCAGAGACTTTGGAGAGTGGAAAAGAGGGTAAATCAGAGCTCCCAGCACCAGTCTTTTTTAAGTACAGTAAAGGGAGTGGTAGAGGTGAAAGAGGGTGTTTTAATTACTTTTCCTGTTGCTGAGGGGGCCTGCCCATTAGCTTAGTTGTTTAAGTGTCTCTTCATTGCAAATGCAATCAGGTGCAGGATACTGCGTGTTTGATCCCCACCTCCATCTGCATTACCAGACCCATCCTTAAGGCAGACTGAGCCCAAAAAAAATTAAAAAAAAAAAAAAATCCTTCCTGTTGCTGAGATAAAATATCGGACATCAAAGTTAAAGGAGGAAAGGCTTATTTGGCTCACAGTTTGTAGAAGTCTCTGTACATAGATGGCTGGCTTCAAGGCAGGGTGGCACTCAGCAGAGGGGAATCTCAGGCGAAATCATCCATGGTAAACAAGCAGGACACAGTGAAGTAGCAAGCAGCAGCAGCAGCAGCAGCAGCAGCAGCAGCAGCAGCAGCAGCAGCAGCAGCAGCAGCAGCAACAGCAACAACAAGCCTGTCTCTCCCTTTTTATCCCATCCAGCCTTTTGGGTGGTGTCATCCATACCCACGGTGGTTCTTCCCATAATCTACACCCAGAACTATGCTAACCAATTAGTGGGATTAATACCATCATCACACACTGTAGGATCCAGCCACCTCTGAAAAGCCCCACCTATGACTGCGTGCAGCTTTGGGGGACATCTAGACACAAGCCATAGCAGAGGGAGAGTCACAGTGAGCAGCACTGGCACAGGGTTCAACACTGCAGAAATGTACTCTGGACAGACAAGAGACCTGGTATTTGCAGGTGGACTGGTCCCAGGGTTTTCTACACTGAACTTGCCAGCGTATTCTCATAGTGCTATCACTGGGTGCACAGAAGGGACTTACTCTATGAGCTTACTTCTGTGGGAGTCAGAGAGCCCAGCATTTTCTGCCTCTCAGATCCTGCAGTAAGATCACTGCACTGGCTTAGCGGACTGCAGCCTCCAGAGTCACCCTGGCTTTGGGGAGAGACTTTGGTTCACATGCACTGAGATTCTGTGCTGTGCGTGTTGTGCAGGGGAACGGGGTGGGCAGAGTCACTGTGCGTGATTGTGTGCAGGACCATGTCTGGGAGCATGAGAATCACTGAAGACAACAGTCGTTGAGAACTGTCACCATCTCCCCAGCACAGATTTGTGAGCCCCTAGCCTGTCTCCAGCTTCAGAGGCATGTGGGCCACAGTGCAAAGCCTGCATTACTCCAGACCTCCCAGTGAGTAGCACAAAAGCTGGAGAATCTCTGGGGATTTCGGCAACCCATGCCAGCTGTCTGACACTGCAGTAGCAGCATCTGCCCTACCTGAGTGTGCAGACCACACAGCTCTGGAAGCAGCCCTAAGCTGGGGAGCTCTGCCTCCTTCCTCGCTGGTTCACATGCAAAGCAGCTGAGACATCCAGTGGACTCCAGCCATAAATCGTGCCACTAGGGACCTGCCAGGCACCACCAGGGAGGAGGAAGAGAGCAAGTAAACCCAGACTTTGCTGCCCAAAGGGTGTGGGGTCTAAGAAGCCAGGGAGAGAAGCTTTGCCTGGCATAAGTCGGGAATATCTGCTCTGGCCTGCTAGCTTGAGCTCATCAGCGGAGAGGACATTTTTATTTTTATTACTACTTTGTTGTTGTTCTGGTTTGATATTTGTTTTCTTTCTCTTTTTATTTTTCTTTATCTTATTTATTTATTTAGAGTGAGGGGCTTTTTAAGTCATTCAGGCTGGCCTGGAGCTTACTGTGTGGCCCAGGCTGGCTTTGAATTTATGGCAATCCAGCTTCAGCTTCCTGAGTGCTGTGGTTATGGGTGTGTACTACCATACCTGGTGTTCTTTTTAATATTTATATTTTTCTGTTCTTTTTTTATTTTTGCCCTTTTCTACTTTTTTTCTGCTTTTCTCTTCTCTCTTTTTACTTTAGCTCTTTTCCCGCTTTTAAAAAAATCATTCATTTATTTGGTACAGGGTCTTGCTACACAACTTGGACTCATAATGCTCTTCCTGTCTCAGCTTCCCCAGAGCTGGGATTACAAGCATGCATCCCCATTCCCTGTTTTGGTGGCCAGCAAAGCACACTTGGGGTTTCAGGCTAGCACAGCTTGCAGTACCAAGGATTGAACCTGGGTCCTTGTACTTGCCAGGAAGGTGCTGAGACTGCTGAGCTATTTCCCCAGCCCTCCCTTTTAAAAATTAATTTTATTTTTTAGCACTGGGGATTGAACTCAGGCCCTTGCGCTTGACAGGGGAGCACTTATTTCACTGAGCCATCTCCCCGGCCCCTGTGTTTGAGTTTTTATTTGATTTTTACCTAACATTTAAAATTTTCCCCTTTTTATTCTTCTTTCTTTGTAGTGCTGGGGACCAAGCCCAGCACTTCAAGCTGAGTTGGTGCTTAGCTGCACTCCCAGCCCAGCTGAACTGGAGTTCCCCGTGTTCTAGCTGTGACCTAATTCCACCTGGACCTTGGTGGACACTTCACCTTAATGAAGGTGGGAGGCTAATCTAGTTGATGACCCATCCCAAAGCAAGCATAACTAGAGATACTTAAAGTTTCACTCCTGGAAATCACTCCCATAGCAACTGCAGAGAGAAATAGCACAACTATTGTGAACATCATACCTGTGAGGGATCTTAGCATCCTTTGTCCCCAGACCCTATCCGATCACATGATGCTTCTAAGACTGGAGATGAGTGCCACGAGGGGGAGCTATGACTTCATTCCTTGTCTTTCCCCATGAACCAAATGGAGCTACACCAATGACTGAATACAGGATAAGAACTCCCAGCCCATGACCATGATTGGAACAGCCAGTAGCAGAATTGCATTCAGTTATCAGAGCTGATATCAGCAAAGTCTAAGGAAACGCCAGTATCTGGTAGGGCCTTGCAGTCCCATTATAGGGGTAACCATAGAGGGTGTACCCTACATGCTCTTTCTGTTCCACACCTATCTGAACCACCAAATGGACCCCTATCTTGCAAGACTGCAGGGCACATCATCAAGGGAAGACATTCCTATCCCAACAGATCCCCAAATAATATCCTCGAAATAGAATAGGAAAAAACAAGGCAATGTGAAACCTCCTAAAGTTCACAACTCTGGTAGCAGTCAAGCACAGAAAATATATGAGTGCTAAACCAGATCTAGAGAAAATGCTCAACATTTTTTACAGAAACAACCAATTGGACACATTGGAACACAGAGGAAGTTACTGAGGTCAGTGGATAAACAGCAACAATGAACATCAAGAATAAGAAAAATGATATATCAACAGATAAAGAAGGCAATCATAGCTTCCAGAAAGGTGGTTTTTTTTTTTTTTGTTTGTTTTTTTGTTTTTTGTTTGGTATTGTTTTGTTTTTTAGCAGAACTGGGGACTGAACTCAGGCCCTTGTGCTTGCCAGAGAAGCACTTACTCCACTGAGCCATCTCCCCATCCCAAGAAGGCAATCATAGTAAATAAGTAATATATCTCAATAATATCTCTGAATGTTGACAGCCTCAACTCCCCTAATAAAAGGCATAGACTGGCAGTCTAGATCAAAAAGCAGAATCCAGCAGTGTCTTGTATTCAAGAAACTCATCTAGGTGCCAGGGAGATAGTTCAAGGGCATAATCGCTGACCTGGCAAGTGCAAGGTCTTGAATTTGATCCCTGGTATAAAAAAAAAAAAAAAGAGAAAGAAAGAAACAGGAAAAAGAAACATCTAATCAAAAAAGATATTCATAGACTAAAACTTAAAGGAGAGAAAACAACATAATATACATTATTTTCAGCAGCACATGGTACTTTTTAAAAAATAGATCACACACTAATCCACAAAGCCTGCTTAAGTAAATATAAAAGAGTTGAAATCATCCCATGTGTACTATCCAATCACTGTGCAATGAAAGTAGAAATCAGTGACTGAAGAAATTTCAGAACAGGCAAAAGCTCCTCAAAAATTAATAACATATTCCTAAAGAACCAGTGTATCACAGAAAACATCAAAGAAGAAATTAAGAAATTTCTAGCACTTAATGACAATGCCTGTACAACTCAGTGAAGTTTCTGGGACACTATGAAAGCAGTTCTAAGGGGAAAATTTACTGCAATTAGTGCTTATATTAGTAAAACAGAGCAAGCCCAAATAACTGATCTTATAAGAAATCTTAAGATACTTGAGAAACAACAAATTAGCCCCACACCAAAATTAAACAGTGAAATTATGAAGATGAGAGTTTAAACAAAAGAAATTGAGAATGAAAAATTTTAAAGTTCAATAAATCAAAGAACTGTTACTTTGAAAGACTAAATAAAATAGAAAAGTCTTTAGCAAGACTAAGAGAGAAAAGACCTCAATGCAATTAGAAATGAAAAAGGTGAAATCACAACAGACACTGTCAAAATCCAGAGATAGTAACTACTTTGAAAAATTATAAGGCTCAAGTCAATAACTTCTGAGAATAACCCACTAAAATTATAGACTGCTAGACAGTGTTAGATTGTTTAGCTGAATTCAAACACCTATAGTATTTAGATGCCAATAGAATATTCACCTCTGACAGGACAAAAAAAAAGAGAGAAATAAAAGGATGCAAAGGAAAGATCACTTTGTATTTATATATACAAAATAGTAAAGATAAATATACAGTTGCTTTCACTTAATTCAGTGAGAAGAAAGAGGTGTACTAATAGTGTTTGGACAGGACATTTTGTCTGCTTCTTGTACTATGGGTAACCACTAAGAAGATAACAATGTACGATGTATTGATTATCGAAACTGTCCTATTAATCAGCTTTGAAACTGTCTCATTCATATTTATTTCTCAATTAAAAAGAATAAATTAAAATAAAAAGAGCAAATTCATCTAGATTGAAAGAGACAGAAATCCAACTCAGACATGCTTAAACATATGAAGGGGCTCATTGGCTTATGTCATTGAAAACTCCAAGTAGAGACGCAGCCAGATCAAGATGCCTGAAATTTGCCATCGGGCGCTGGAGTCTCACCTATTTTTCGTAATGCTTATTTATTTTTATTAGTATATACTTGACACATATAATGCTTTCATCTCCCTTATGGAGTATGTATACCTATTTAATGGATCTTCCTTGTCTTATTCATCCCACCCCTTCCCTGGCCCTCTTTCCATTTCTAGATTCCCCTTCCCATTTGAAAGACATCTTTCCTACTGTCAAATTTATGTTGTTTTAAAATGTGTACTTTAGGCCTCCCATATAAGAGAACTCATGTAATATTTATGCTTATTTTTTTGCATTTATTTAACTTGACTTTATGGTCTCGGGGTGCATCTACTTTTCTAACAATAAAGCAGGGCCAGGGAGATGGCTCAGTAGAATAAGTGCTTGCCTGGCAAGTGCAAGGGCCTGAGTTCAATCCCTGGTTCCACCAAAAAAGAAAAAGAAAAAAGAAAAATTATATTCCAACAAATTAACAATTTTAGTGGTGGACAGATTCCTAAATACATACAAATTACCAAAATTAACCCAAGAAGATATAATATTGGGTTGCATAACAATCCAATAATAAGCAATGGAATTGGCACAGTAATAAAGAATCTTCCAACAAAGAAAAGTCCAGAACTTGATAGATTCACTGCTAAATTCTACAAAGCCCTTAAGGATGTACACCAATACTCCTCAAGTTCTTCAAAGAAAGTGAAAGGAATAGAGTGCTCCCAAATGTGATTATAGAAGCCATTATCCCCCTGTTCCCCAAATCTATATAATGACCCAACTAAAAAAGAGAAGTGTAGGCCAGTCTCTTTATTTATTTATTTATTTATTTATTTATTTTTTGGGGAATCAGGGATTGAACTCAGGCCCTTTTGCTTGCCAGGGAAGTGCTTATTCCACTGAGCCATCTCCCCGGCCCAAATACTTTTTTTTTTGGTACCAGGGATCAAACTCAGGACCTTGCATTTGCCAGGCGAGCACTTACTCAACTGAGCTATTTCCCTCGTCCTGGCCAGTCTCTTTAATGAACATAAATGCAAAAGTCCTCAACAAGACATTAGCAAATAGAATGTGATGCATTATAAAAAGATGACTCATCATGATTAAGTTTCATCCCAGAGATTCAAGGATGGTTCAACATATATAAGTCATTAAATGTAATACATTACTTAAACAGGAGCAAAGTAGAAAACACCTCTTTGTGATAAAAGTCCTAAAGAAAATGGTATAGAAGGACAATACCTGAATGTGATAAAAGCTATTTGTGACAAACCAATAATGAGAAACTAAAAATATTTTCCTAAAACCAGGAACAAGACAAGGATTCCACTACTGCCGCTTCTATTCAACACAGTACTCACGATGTTTGTTAGAGCAATTTGGCAAGAGAAAGAAATAAAAGGAGTACATATAGGAAAGGAAGAACTCAAATTATCATTATTTGCAGATATAATACTAGACATGGAAGAGCCAAAGAATTCCACCAGAAAATGCTTAGAATTAATAACCAGCTTCAGAAAAGTATGATACAAGATCAACACATGAAAATCATTAGTATTTGTGTACACCAACACTGAAAGGACTGAGAGGGAAATTATGAAAACTATACCATAACAATTGGTTCAAGAAAAATGAGGCATCTAGGAATTAACCAAGGAAGTAAAAGACCTTACAGAAAAAAACTTCATTACTCTGAAGAAGGAGACTGAGGAGGACATCAGTGAATGGAAAGGTCCCTTGTTCCTAGATGGGCAAAACCAATATTGTCAAAATGGCCATAATTCCAAAACTGAGAACTGGGTGTTGTGCATACCTGTAATCCCAGCACTTGGAAGGCTGAGGCACTGGAAGATAATTGCTAGATCTAGGCTAGCCTGTCTGCACTATGTAGAGAGTCCAGGCCCACCTAAACTACATTGTGAGACCCTGGTTCAAAAATTATATCAAATTAAACCAAAACAAAACAGTTGTACAGATTCAATGCAGTCCCAATCAGAATATCAGCAGCATGCTTCACAAATCTAGAGAAACAATCCTAAAATTCATATGGAACCAGAAGAGACCCAAAATAGCAAAAGTAATTTTGCACAATAAGAGCAAAGCAGGAGGCATAGCCATACCTGCCATGAAGTTATACTACAAAGCAATAAATATGGTATGGTACTGGGACAAAAGCAACACAGAGATAAATGGAACAGAATTGAGAATACAGAAACCTCCCCAAACATACTAAACAATTTAATCTTTGACAGAGGGGCCAAAATTACATGTGGAGGAAAGATAACCTATTCATCAAATGGCATTGGGAAACTGGTTATCTGTAGAAAAACAAAGCTGGATCCTTATCCCTCACCATGTACTAAATTAAAGTAAAATACATTAAGGATCTAAACATTAAAACAAATATTAAATCTTCAGAAAGTTAAAACACTTTAAGACTTAGGTATAGGAATTTTTTTTTTCTAAACAGTACTTCAATTGCACAAGAAATAGCAACATGAATCAACAAATGGAATTATGCCAGACTGAAGAGCTTCTGTACAGCTAAAGGATCAATCAGCGGAGTGAAAAGACAGCCTACAAAATGAGAACAAAAAATTGTTAGCTACTCCTCAGACACAGGACTCAGATCTAGAACATACAAGAACAAAAACAAACCAAACTAAACCACCTAAAATTAAAGACCTAGTCAAGCAATGGGTTAGAGGAATAAATAGACACCTTTACAGAGGAAAAAACCAAAATGGTCAACAAGTGTATGACAAATATTTAACATCTCTGGCCATAAGAGAAAT
>NW_004524683.1:835565-852236 GCF_000260255.1 Octodon degus | reverse complement strand
ATATATATATATGGTAATTTTTAAATCCTGATTACAGATTTTGTGCAAAGTGGAGAAAGAAAAAAGAGAGTGTTGAGATTAAGGACTGGATGAATATATGAAGAGTCTTTTCTCCTCCACAGGCAAATTATATAGTAAATTATAGTGTACAGATTGATTTTACAGTGTGAATTTGAAAAATATCTCACAACTTGCCCAAGATCACAAAGTTAGGTTTTGGCAGAGGTAGACCTTGTATTCAAGTTTCTGGTTATTGTACATTTTCTATTCCAGTTTTATTTCTTGAAGAAAATGTAAGTTTGCATATTCTTTTATTATACAAGACCAAAGAGGGCTTAAAGTATAGGCTTTGTAAAAATGGCTTAAATCCTCTATGATTTTCTGAAGGAAGGTTGTATATTTTATATAGAAATTCCTTCATATTTTTAGTATATCTCACTTCTAGTGATATGTTGACAAGTATCTTCATTTTACCACAGTTGTCCATTGTGATTTGATAGAGTATTGTTAACTCAGAACAGAGATGATCTGAGGCATTCTGAATCTTCTCATATGGATCTTATGATACCTTATTTAAACTTCTGTACTTTATACTATACCACTTAATATGTACATCCTCTCCCCTGATATTATTTTATTTGGATTTTCTGTGTAACACAGAGTCAATTGAGATTTCAATGTGTGGTATTTTAAACTGTTAACTTTTTGCATGTATTAATCTTATAATACTTTTCTACAAGGCCATTTGTGGTGCCCTGCATTTATATATGGTTTTGGTTTTAGGTTGGCTATGATATGACTAAAGAAGCTGCCAGAAGATGCTTTGAGAAATCGGGCCTGGGACCAAGTGATATTGATGTAATAGAACTTCATGACTGCTTTTCTCCAAATGAACTTCTGACTTATGAAGCCCTAGGACTCTGTCCAGAAGGTAGTATCTTTGATGCAGGCAGATTAATTGATTAAATTTCACTGAGAAAGCTTTAGTTTCACCATTAAACAGCAGAATTCACAAACTGCCTTTCTCTCCACATTGGCTATGCCTGAGAGCAAAGTGCATGCAAACTTTTTTTTTTGGCGGAACTGGGGATTGAAATCAGGCCCTTGCACTTGCCAGGGAAGCACTTATTCCACTGAGCCATCTCCCCGGCCCCAGCAAATGGTTTTAGTGGACTTTCTTAGAACATGAAGTTTTAGATGATGCAAGTACCAAGGTAATAGACTGTAAAAATAATTTATGTTATGCAAATCAGGAACACGTATAATATTCTTTTAATTTTTTTTTTAATTTAGGGAAGGGTCTACAGGGAGGGTCTTGTTACTAGATTGGACTCATAGTGATCCGTCTGTTTACAGCCTCCCAAGAGCTGGGGATTACAGGCGTGCGCCACCACGCCCAGTCTCAATTGCTGTCTCAGTGTGTCCTGAGGGGTGGGGCTGGCACAGCAGGCCTGGGAATGGAACATTTGGCCCCTCCGTCTGCTTGCAGGTGCTTTAATCTGCTGAGCTATTTGTATACTTTTAAATTTTAAAAAGGAATGTAATATCACATACAGCATCCCAAGTATTTCTTTTCGTGTGTGTGTGTGTGTGTGTGTGTGTGTGTGTGTGTGTGTTTCTGTAGATTGAACTCAAGGCATTTACAGTGAGCTGCATCCTCAGCCCTTTTCTTATTTTTTATTTTTGAGTTAGGTCTTACAGAGTCACTAAGTTGCCTGGGCTGGGTTCAAATGTTTGAGCTTTCTGCCTCAGCCTCATAAGGGGTGGGATTGTGAGCATGAGTACTTCTAATTGTGTTAAACTAAAGACACAGAAAGGAAAATGGAAAAAGTGGCTGGGGATATCTGAAAAAGATTTTTCTTTCATTTCTTTTTTTTTTTTGGCGGAACCAGGGATTGAACTCATGCCCTTGCGCTTGCCAGGGAAGCGCTTATTCCACTGAGCCATCTCCCCGGCCCCAAAATGGAATAAAGACTTTTTTTTTTTTTTGTTCCTCAAATGCCTTCAGGGCACTTTTGGCCAGCGGGAGAGTTGTGAGGTTCTAACTCCAGCAACCTGAGGCTGACAGCTTTGTGAAAGCAGCCACTTAAACGACTGAGCTAGGGCCAGGCCCCCTTTTCTTTCATTTCTAAAGTGTACTGTTTTCCTTTACTACCAGTGGTGTAGAAGAGCTGTAGTTGCTTTATTTCCTCGTGAACACTTGATATGGTCAGTTTTTAAAATGTCAGCCAAGTAGAGGAATATATAGTAGTATTTTGTTTTAGTTTTAATTTATACATAACTGATGACTTGTTGGTCAGTCATATATCTTCTCTGTGAAGTATCTTTTTGGCTCTTTACCCCCCTCCCCCATCTCCTTTTAGTTTGTTTGAGACAGGATCTCGCTGTGTAGTTCAGCATGCTCTTAAACTCACTGTGTAGCCCAGGTTGGCCAGGACTTTGTCATAATTCTCCTGCCTTAGCTTGCCTAGTGCTTGGGTAACAGACACGTACCACCATGATTTTTATTATTTTGTTTCCTTGCCTGCTTTTTTTTAGTATTTGAATATTTTCAGTATATCTTTTTAATGGATTATTGATTTTTAATTATAATTATTTGTGTTTTCATTCTGTCTGTCTGTCTTTGCTGGTTATTATAGGATGAGATTCAGGCTCTATTGCTCTTTAAAGTATTAAACATTTTCTTGTCTTCTTACCCACTACATGCCAGTGGTACCTTCTCCCACAGTTGTGACAACCCAAACTGTCTCCAGACATTGCCAACTGTACCTTGGAGTCAAAATTTCTGCAAGTTGAGGCCACTGCTATGAGAGCTGTAGTGAGTTACTATTGTGGCATTTCACATGAAGTGGGGAAACCCTGCAGCCATTTAGGTACATTAACTCCTTCCTCTTCTTTCGCTCTGACCCTTATGTCAAGTTTTCTCTGTTAATTACTTCCTTTAGCCTAAAGTACTTCTTTTAGCTTTTTTGAAGAGGAAGTTTCTTGGAGAGGAATTCTCTTGGTTTTTTCTCACCTGAGGAAGCCTTGAACTCCTAAAGAAATTTTTGCTGGTTGTACAATTCTGGTTTTTGTACTTGAAGTGTTCTATTGCATTCTTCTGGCATCTGTGATTTCTAATGGGTCTGTGGTCTTTCGAATTATTGCTCCTAATTGTTGTTCTGCTCTAATTTTCTTCTCTACCCCTGGCATTACAATGATGCACATATTAGAGTAGACCTTTTGATATCATCCCACAGGTGTCTGAAACTTTTCTGTGTGTGTGTACGTATATGTGGCACAGCAGGTTAAACCTGGGGCCACAGAGATCTGTTTGTTTTTAACCTCTTTTTTCCCTGTTTTTTTTTTTTTTTAGATTAAATAGTTTACATTGACATATCTTTAAATATGTCATTGACTCCTTCTTTATTATCTTTCCACGTTTGAGTTTTCTAGTAAGTTTTTATGTTTGCTTTTGAAGTAGTGGGGATAGAACCCAAGGATCCTGCATGCTAGCTAAGTGCTCTACCATTGAGCTATAACCCCAGCTGTAGTGAGTTTTTTATTTCAAATATTGTATTTTTTAGTTCTGAAATTTCCATTCAGTTCATTTTATAGTTTATTTTTCTCTGCTAATAACCTATATCTTTGTCTTTGTTTCTAGTGTGACTTTTTCCCTTGTAGTTCCACTGTCTGTGTTAAAGTCTGATAATTCCATAACCTGAACTTTCTCAGCTTTTATACCTATTGATGGTATTTTCCTTTGAGATTTGCTTACATTTTTCTGGTTCTTTGTATGTTAATTTCAGATTTTAGCTTGGACATGGTGAATAGTATGCTGTATAGATCCTCTAGGGAAAGTTGATGTTTTTATCTTAGCAAGAAGTCAACCCAATTTTTTTTGACAAATTCTGCATTGTCTTCTGAAGTTAGTGGCTAAAGCTGTTATTCCATTCTCTAAGCTGTGCTGGTTTGGGTCCATCCTGTGCGTACTTTGCTCAGGAGTGAGTCTGAGACTCAAATAGGTTCATGATAGAAGCAGAAGGTCCTCTTCTCTGGCTCTCCGCAATGTGGCCTTCTTCCCTGACTCCCCAGCTGCAGGGATTTCTTGCCCTGGTGCCTGTGGTTGGAAGATGGGTTTCTGTTTGCTTGTGCTCCTTGTGCTGCCCCAGGACTGTGCTCACTGTAGAGTGAAACTACTGGGACAGAGCCTGAAGAAGGTAACTGGAACTCACCTGTGTGCAGTGATTTCTCCAAGATCTCACTCTCCCAACAACACGCATCCTCAGGGGTTGTTTTTAGTATTTTATCTAGTGTTTTCACTTGTGTTCAGTGGAGAAGTGTACCAGGGAACATCTGCCAAACTGGTGCCGACTCTCAGTGTTAACTGCCACATGTATGGTGATGATTTCAGGTTTATGTTCCTAGCTCCCACTGCTTCGGGTATCCAGGTGCCTACTTTTTAGGTTTTCTTTCTCACTACTTTTGATTGCTCATAAGCCTCTCACACCTGCATTCATAATTCAGTTCTTGATATTCCCTGAGTTTCTTCCTCCCTCACTCTCCTCCAGCCTATAATGGTCAAATTGGAAACTGTGGTGTCATTCTTGAGTGCTTGCTCACACAGCCCACAATAAATGCATCTCTGAATCCTGCTGGCTATGGACTTTATCCTCAAAATGAACACAGATATGACCATTCTGTGCCACACTTTAGCATACTAGCCTTGTTTCTTAGCAGAGATCCTTGTGATAGTTTTAGCCTGGTCCCTGATTTGCCTTGTCTTCACTAGACTGAAACCAGATGATCCTGGAAGACTATGTGACAGGTCAATGTCACTCTTCCATTCAAAGCCCAGGAGTTTCTCTTCTGACTCAGCAGCCCAGAGCCAGGCGCAGTCTCTGCGCTCCCCACTCCCGTCTCTGACCTCTTCTGCTGCCCTGACTCAGCTCTCCTGCAGCTGCACCAGCCCCCTGTAAGCTCTGCAGGTTGCTCCTACCCCAGGGCCTTTGATTTATTGTCACTACCTGAAGTTTTTGATTCATGTCTCCTCCGTGGAAACCTGTAAATGCCTTGCCGCCATCTTCCTTGTCCCAACATTTCCTGAACTCGCTTTTCCGCCTTCTTTTCCTGGTGTTTATGGCCACCCTACATATCATTATTTTACGTATTTTACATATTGACTATCTCTTCCTCACCCTTCTTTTTTTAAAAATAATTTTTAAAATATTTATTTATTTCTTTGGTACAGGGTCTTGCAAACGCTCAGACTCATAGTGATCCTCCTGTCTCAGCCTCCCCAGCACTGAGATTACAGGCAGGTTCCACCATGCCTGCTTTCGGTGGCCAGCACAGCATGCAGTATTGGGAATCAAACCTGGGTCCTTGCACTTGCCAGCCAGGTGCTTAGACCGCCAAGCTATCGCCCCAGCCCTTTTCCTTATCCTTCTTTTCGCAATAAATTAAATACCTTAAGAGCAGGGATTTTTGTCTTTTTCATTCACTATTGAATCCATAAGTTCACATATTACATTTTGGCACATAATGGACAAAATGATTGCTTTCTAAAGGTGTACACATTTATGTTCCTGTCTGCAGTAAATAGGGTGGTTAGTTACAATACTTTCATCTCTGGCTCATTGTTAGTTGATAAGTTCAAGATAACTTTTCTCAAGAATCTCTTGATAATATTTTACTACCTACCTCACAGGTTTGTATTTTGGGAGAAAATTTTGGGAGAAAATGTGTCATAACGTTTTCTCTTCTTGTGGATGTTTATATTTCATCTGCTCTGACTTGGTGCAGTAACAACACTTAGCTGTTTTGAAGCAAGGATAGCAAGTAGGATACACATGATCACTGGAGCCGTGTAGTAAGTTCTGTCAAAAACAAACCCAAAAAGAAAACACCTTAGCTGTGTGTGTGTGTGTGTGTGTGTGTGTGTGTGTGAGAGAGAGAGAGAGAGAGAGAGAGAATCTGTAACCTAGATTTAAAGTCAGTTTAGGAGCATTACCTAAATTCTGTGATGAGTACATTTCATTTTACTAGTAGTCCCTTTGTTTTTTATTTCTCATTCTTGCCTTGGCTATATTCATCTAAAAAATGGGAATGATAGCTTGAAGTTAAATTATATAAACATACAAAAATAATTATAAGAACATCTGCTATATATAAGGACTCCTTGTATATTATCACCACCACTGCTGTGATTTATTTGGGACACCTACCTCTTACTACTTTATCAGAGGTACCATCTAGAAGGATATTTTATACAGTGCATATACTTTCACTTACTTCATCCTCTCAAACAGTGACCAGGACATTAGCAGGAATGTTTAAGCTGACAGGCATATAAGCAATGTTTTCTTCCTCTTTTGTAGTTCAACAGCATTTTCAGTCATTTCCCTTAATTTAATTTAATTTAATTTAATTTTTTATTTTTTTGGTGGAACCTGGGATTGAACTCAGACTCTTGCGCTTGCCAGGCAAGCGCTTATTCTACTGAGTCATCTCCCCAGCCCCTCATTTCCCTTAATTTTATGAAGGTGCCCTTTTTTCTTGCCTTTCCCTGTTAATTTAAAATACTTGGATACTCTATAGCAGTACAGTACAGTTGACAATGGAATTAATGAATAAATTACGAATTTTAAAGCTCCTATAATTATTTTACTTGTAGCATTAAATAATATTGTATCCATCTCATGTCCTTTCTTCTGGCTGTTGAATCTTAATATATTTGGAGCAACTTTGGAAGGTGGTAGGAAAACAAGTAGGAATTTTTTAAATACAGGGTATGTCAGAGAAGGTCAGCCTTTAGTACTTAATAATTACTTAACTTTCAGAAGTGCTTTTCCAACTTGTTATTAAACTGTTAAAAAATGTTTGCTCTAAGCTGGAGTAGTGATGCATGGCTGACAGTTTAGCCCTTAGGGAGGCACAGGCGGCAGGATTGCAAGTTGGAGCCCAGTGTCGGCAATTCAATGAGATCCTGTCTCAGAAGTAACAGATAGATGGGGCTGGTGAGATGGCTCAGTGGTCTAAAGCACCTACTTAGAACAAGCTCAGCAAAGCACAGGGACCGTGGTTCGATCCCCAGCACCACATGCCAGCCAGCCCCGCCCCCTGGTGGGCTGAGCTGGCCACACACACACACACACGCGCGCGTGCGTGCGCGCACACACACACATAAATAAAATTAAAAAAAAGAAAAGAAATAACAGATAGATGATAGATAGATGGATGGATAGATAGATAGATAGATAGATAGATAGATAGATAGACAGACAGATAGATGAGTGAATGTGCTGGGGCTGTAGTTCATTGATAGAGTACTTAGATTCCATCGCTGTACAAAAAATTTCTTGAAGTTCTTGACTAGATGAGTAAATTAAAAACGAGCAATTTGTCTCAATATTATCTTTAATGCTTATGAATATTATTTTTCATTCTACAGGACAAGGTGGAACCCTGGTTGATAGAGCAGATAATACTTACGGAGGAAAGTGGGTCATAAATCCTAGCGGTGGATTGCTTTCCAAGGGACACCCACTGGGAGCTACAGGTAATACGACTTACAGATTTCATAAGCGTGTGTCATTTTTGCCATAAGTGTGGTTTAGCCCTTGCTTTGAATGTAGGTTTTTATTCTCCAGATTTAACTAGTGCTTTTAAAAAGTTACTAATGTTTACAGTACATAATGATTACCTTCTGCATAAAAAGTTGGTACATGTACATAACACATCTTAATTTTTTAGGCCCCTTTCTCCTCCATTCCATCCCAGCTGCATCTTCCCCTACCCCTCCTTCTCTCTCTCTCTCTCTCTCTCTCTCTCTCTCTCTCTCTCTCTCTCTCTCTCCTCCCATCATCTTTTATTTTGCTCTTGTATTTTGGGTTGTATAAGAGAAATCATGCAGTATTTAAGCTTGTATGATTTATTTCACTTAACATTAAGGTCTCAAAGTATATCCATTTTCGTACAAATTACTCATGTTTATCCTTCTTTATGACAAAGTAGTACTCTGTTGTATGTAATGCCACATTGTATTTACCCATTCTTCTTATGATGGTAATACAGGCTGCTTCCAAAATTTAGCTTTTGTGGGCTATGCTTCTATAAACATGGTTATGCTTGCATTACTGTCTCAGGATGAATTTAACTCTTTTTGGTTAGGTCTTATATTTTGGAGAGGTCTACTTTATGAGTTCTTTATACATTTTAGATATTAGTTCTCTGTCTGAAAAGAAGATGGAAAAATTGTTTTCCCATTTTGTAGGTTGTCTCTGTTTTATTAGTTTCTTTGATGTGCAGAAGCTTTTTAATTTGATATGATCCCATTTGTTGGTTCTGGTGTAATCTCTTGTGCAATTGGAGTTCTGTTCAGAAGTTCTTGCCTGTGCCTCCAGGAGATGTATCTGTTTGGAGCCAGGCACAGTGGCACACATTTGTAATGCTGGCACTCAGGGCTGAGGCAGGAGTGTCACTAGGAGTTTGTCTTGGTTACTTTTCTCTTGTTGCTGAAACAAAATATCTAATGCCCAATTAAGGTAGGAAAAGTTTACGTAGCTCATAGTTCCTGAAGGTTTTAGTCCATAATCAGCGGGCCTTGAGCCCATGGCAATCTTTCTGCTGCAGCCTCCTGAGTCCTGGGATTACAGGCATGCACCACCACTCTCATCCCTCTCAGCCTTTCTTTCTCTTCCTCCTCCTCCTCTTCCTCCTCCTCCTCCTCCTCCTCCTCCTCCTCTTCTTCCTCCTCCTCCTGTTTTTATTATTTATTTGATACAGGGTCTAAATAAACAGATCAGACTTGTAATGATCCTCCTGATTTCAGTCTTCCCAGCTCTGGGATTACAGGCAAGCACCACCACGCCTGGTATCAGTTGCCAGCACGCCTGGGGACTAGGCTGGCGAGGCATGTGGTGCTGGGGATCAAACCTGGTCCCTGCCTTGCCTAAGCAGGCTCTTAGTCTGCTGAGCTATCTCGCTGACCCAGCCTTTCTTTTTTTAAATTACTACTTCAGGGTTCGATCCCTGGCACCATATACCGTGCTGGCCCCATCCCTGGGTGCGCTGAGTCTGGGACCGAGACCAGATGTGGTGGCACACACCTGTAATCCCAGCACTGGGTTGGCTGAAAATAGGAGGATTGCTAGGAGTCCAAGCTGCATAGTGAGGCCCTATACCAAATACATAAAAAATAAAAAATAAATTACTACTTTAAAAAAAATTTAATGCCTGCTCAAAGGAATGCAGTATACATCCTTCACTTACCAGCATCTCTTCAAATAGTGTTATACCACCTCTGAGATAATGAGAGGCTTAGATTTCTGTTCTTTACATTTCTGTTCATCTCTTCTATTCTTTGTGTTGTTATTGTCATTTACTTCCATATAGGTTATAAATCTCACAGTATACAATTACTGAGTTTAAAAATCTAATATTTTGAAAACAATTTAAAATGAGGGGAGTGAGAGTATTATAAATGGGAGTGGCAAAATAACAATATTAGAAAATCCTCTTATTTATAAGAGTGCCAGCAACATTGGCAACAATTATCAAGATAAGCTATTTTCATAACTTGTGGAAGTTTCCAATGATTTATTACCACAGTCTGTATTTATTTAAGACAGCAAAAGAGCCCTGACTCTGTGTAAAATAGTAAGTTTTGTGGTGTTTAGCTTGTTTTAATTTCACAGCTTCGTGGTGACCTCAAAAACCAATCATGGCAGCCTAGGTGGCTCAGAAAGGGTCCAAATGGAGTTGGAACTTTTTCAAAGCCCCATCTTCAGAGAACTGTCATTATTTATCCTCCCTGGCAGTTTCCTGGTAAACTCCACTTGAAAAGTTTGTCTTTATTAATCCGACTGAAAACTCAGCACAAAGAACGTCTTCCCCAGTTAGCAACAGCTGCTTAACTGTGCAGATAGGTATGGTGTCAGTTGAGGCCAACAATAAACTAACCGAAAGGCTTTAAAGGAAGCTGGGACAATGAGATGTCCACAGGGGTTTCCAAGAGATCTGACACATTTTGGGGAAAATCTGGAAGGCCAAGTGTGTGCATAATGCCCTGCACGTAGCCAGAGCTATGTGTGTGTCAGGGAAGACCTCACCTGAAACTAACCTTGGGCTCCACACAGCAAACAATAAGGCAAGAGTGGCAAACTGCATGATGGATTTGATCTCAGCACACATGTGGACACAGAGCCTCAGCAAAGACCAGGAGACTTTTAGTTCCAGGTGTCTAAACAGATCTCTGCCTTGTCAGTGGCTGATCACTAAGTGAACCAAGAAGAAAAATTCTAAAATAGACATATGTGGTAATATGTAGCAAAGAATACATATGTGACAAAGAATACTTATGTGACAAAGAATATAGACTTTATAGAATTAGTTTGGAAGAGTCACAAAATAAACAACAGTAGGAACAAATTACAGAACAGGGAGATAATCTGATTTTTAGAACAGCCACAGTATATTTCTTTAAATGTCCAATTTGCAATAAAAAACTATGAGACAGGCAAAGAAACTGGCCCACACACAGAGGGGAAAAGCAGTCAATAGAAACTATCCTGGAAGGACCTACAATATTGGATTACTAGGTGAAGACTATTTTCAGCATAGTTACCGAACTAACAAGAACTATATATAAATAACTGAAGGAAAATTGTAAATGTTTTATCAAAGTAGGAAACATCAGTACATAGACAAATTATAGAAAAGAACCAATATAGTGATTCTAGAGTTGCGAAGAAATCCAACATGAAGATCAAGAATAAATGCACAGGTTTTAGTGGACATAAAATGTAAAGATGTTGTCGGGGAAAGAGAGCCATTTAAGAATAATGAGAAGGAAAGTTCACCTAGCCAGTGGAGAAGAGCATTTAAGAAGAGGCCAGAAATGTTAAGAGTAAAAGAATCCTTTGCATTTGGCTGTTACAAGGTCATTGTGAGTCCTGCGACAACTATGTTTTTCATGGAAACACATGGTATTAGAACAATTTAGAAATGAGAAAATGGCAGTAATAGCGCAGGTACGCTTTTGGGAAAGGTAGCTAGGAATGGAGGGATGGAAGGGGATATACCCAAGGCTGGGTGTGTTCTGTGTGAAAGAAGTCTTTGGTTCTATCCTAAATTCTTCAGCTTTTTTTTGTACATAGCTTAGCTGACTAATCTTAGTTTTCTTACATGTAAAATGGGAATAAAATGCAGTCCATATTACCTAAGGCTGTTCTGTGGATTCACTGAGAAAAATACATGTATTAGCTGAGTGCCCCAAAGATAGTAGGAACATAGTAATTCCTAGTATTCTTCACTATCATTTCTACGAAAGGAAATCCTAATGGCTCACTTACATAGCTATTTATTTTATTATTGTGTTTTTGAGACAGGGTCTCACTATGCAGTTCAGGCTGACCTTGAGCTCCCTTTGTAGCTCAAGCTGGCCTCAAACTCCTGCAGAATTCCTGCTTCAGCTTCCCAAGTGCTAGGATTACGGGTATGCACCACCACACTCAGTGTTTGTTTTGTTTTTTTGTTTCTTGTTTTATTTGGCCATCAGTATTACTCTTACTTATATAATAGTATGGAAAATAATTCATAACTATTTTAGAAAAAGAACATTGTTTAATTTATATAGGAAATATTTTTCCTTCTATTATGACAGCCACAAGGCATCAGATCTCTGTGTAAATGTTGTACCAGTGCTACACAGATGTTATTTTTAAACTTTTTCCCTTTGGTAAATAGACTAAACTGTTTTCTTAACTTAAAAAGAATCAAGTCATACTTCAGTGTTGATTCTTGTTGCTAAAGGGACATAAGAAAGTAAAGGTGATAAATACGCCTGTGGCATGGTGACCGAAGCCTTAAAAAGTCACAGGGGGTGTGACAGTGCTTTCGGTTCCCCTTTGCATAGACCGTTAGTTACTGCAGTGGACATCTGTGTTTCATCAGGAGCTGAATACAGCATTCAGTTTGTCATTTTTATTGACACAGAACTTTTTTTTGCCTCTGAAATAGCATGTTTTTTTGTCATGTGCTGTGGGATAATGTGCCATTCTGTGATATTTTTGTTCTTCTAGTCATTGAAATACTCAGAAATAATACTGGAAAGTAACAATATAATTAATTAATTAATTCAGTAATTTCATATCCATATCCTTTCTTAAATCTGAGACAGTTTTCAACAATAAGATATGTAGTTCTCCCCCAAAATTGTGCCTACATATTTGTAGTAGCATTATTCGTAACAGCTAGAAAGTGGAAATAACCTGGATGTCCCTCATCAGTGGTGAGCAGACAAACGAAATGTGATATAGTCGTACGTGGCATATTCTTCAGCAAGGAAAGGAATGAAATACTGATTCATACTAAAACATAGTTGAACCTTAAGAACATTTTGCTAAGTTAAAGCAGTCCTAACAGATCATAGAGTGTATGATTCCATCTTAACAGAATATCCAGAATAGGCAAATAAGTCCACAGAGATAATGAATAGATTAGTGATTTCTTAGGACAGAAAGATGTGCTAAGGTAAGAGGAGAGGGGATAGAGTTCCTTTTTGAGCTGATGAAAATACCCTAAAATTGACTAGTGGTGGTAGTACATATCTGCGAACTTACTGAAAAGTGGTAAATTGTGTACTTGAAATAGATAATTTGTTTTGGCAATAGTGTACATGCACCTGACTACCAGCCAAAACAAGATAGAGCATACTTCCATTACCACAGAAAGATCCATCCTATTTCTTTTAATCTTTTGGCTTCCTCAAACATTCCTCTCTCATTTTCCACCACCATTGGGATAAGCCTTTTGACTTCTGTCACTGTAGATTAGTTGTGCTGATCCTAGGACTTCATGTAAGTGGAGCTGTTCAGTGTGTAGGCAGGTGGAGTTATACGTGAATGTATGTACTCGCGAGTCTGACTTCTCCCACTCAGCATGATGTGAAGTTCATCCAAGTTTTTCTCCTATCAGTACTGTGTTCTTTTCCCTTGCCAAGTATTTCTTGTAGTATTCCACTGTTGAAACATAGCAGTTTGTTTATCCATTCTCCTGTTGATAAGTGTCTGAGTTGTTTCCTAGTTGAGGCTGTTATGATTGAAACTACTATAAATATTTTGCGCAAGTCTCCTTGCTGAAATATGTCTTTATTTCTTCTATATTAATAAGTAGGAGTGGAATTGCTAGGTCATAGGACATATGTATGTGTAATCTTATAAGAAACAGCCAAATAGTTCTCTAAAGGGTTGTCATTTGCTTTTTAATATTATAGCTAGATGACAAATACTTATTTATTTATATGTTTATTTATTTATTGTCTTTTTGAGATAGGGTGTCATTATGTGGTTCAGACTGGCCTTGAACTCTGTAGCCCAGGCTGGCCTTGAACTCCCAGCCAGTCCTTCTGCCTCAGTCTCCTGAGTGCTAGGATTACAGGCATGCACCTCTACACCTAGGTTAGATGACAAATTTTTAATATTTAGCACTTTCAAAAAAATATTTAGCCACTTTCTTTTTTTATTTATCCTTGGTTTTATTTGTCAATCCATATTAATGTTTCTTACAAATTATTACACTGATATAAATGCATAACTTTTGTGTTGTGTTTATAACCTTTCAGGGTGTGTGTGTATCACCTTGTGAACTACTTTTTTCACTTATATATTAAAATTATTCTGTACAGATATTCTTCATTCTTTTTTAATACTTATATAATCGAATTTTCAAAAATTTAGTCACTCTCTTACCTATAAA
The DNA here is from genome assembly GCF_000260255.1 of Octodon degus. Taxonomy (NCBI): domain Eukaryota; kingdom Metazoa; phylum Chordata; class Mammalia; order Rodentia; family Octodontidae; genus Octodon; species Octodon degus. Next base: position 838,499 of record NW_004524683.1, on the reverse strand, counting down.
CATGTATGTTGTATCAAGATTTTTTTGGTACAGTGATGGCATCCCTGTATCTTTCTGTACATTTATAAATACATTTATAGAGTTAATTCTTTTTCTTTCTTTCTTTCTTTCTTTCTTTCTTTCTTTCTTTCTTTCTTTTTTTTTTTTTGTATTTTAGGGAAGGGCCTACAGGGTATTCAGGGTCTCACTACTAGATCAGACTCATAATGATCCGCCTGTTTACAGCCTCCCACGAGCTGGGATTACAGGCATGTGCCACCAAGCCCAGTCTCAGTTGCTGTCTCAGCATGCCCCAGGGAGGGGCCGGCACAGCAGGCCCTGGGTATTGAACCCCCCAACCCTGCACCTACTTGTAGGTGCTTTAATCCACTGAGCTAGTTGGCCAGCCCTTATAGTGTTAATTCTAAACACTGGATTAACCACATCAATAGGTAGTATGTACTATATTTAAAAATTGGTAGGGATTGCCGAGTTTGTTCAAAGAAGATTGTATCAGTGTATAGAACCAGCAACGGAGTAGGAGGGTGCTTGTCTTCAATATTGTCAACATTGGATTATCTTATTACATGTCAAAAAATTTCCCAGTTTTGGCAAGTCATTCATTCCCTCCATGGTTCCTAAAAAGCTAACCTAAAACATCCCAGAAAGATAGAAGTTACTCAGTTTTAAAAATACTCTGAAGAAAAAGGAGGGCTACAAGGAAAGCCAACATTTTGGCCCTAGCCTTCTAAGGTCAATTAAGACTCAGGACATATGAGAACTTGTACTGTAACGTCATGTACCTCGGTAGTGTTCTAAATTTTCTGATCAAGAAGATTATGGGGCCAAAGAGGAAAGTGATTGATGATGTAGAGTGTGCCTAAGGAGAGTCACATGGGGAGAAGACACTCTCTCAGGCTTTCACAGAGAGCACATTGGCCAAGCAATGGCCGTGACTCATCCACATGGCTGCACTGACAAAGGTTCTACAATCTGAGGTACAGGATCTCAGGACAAATCCTGAGGGCATTTCACTGACCTTCTCAGACCCAAAAGCTACAACTCTTGTTGCATAGGTCCTGCTTTACCTTGGTCTTAACCATCCAGTAGAAAAGTATGAAGACGAAATATAGGAAATAAAGCCATGCTGTTATGTTGAGCTGTGGGGGACTCAGGTCAATAATTTCTGACATTGCCAGTTAAACAGAAGACCCAATGCTATTATGGGCTACTGGACTCTTTTGGAATATTTTGCTGAGTTTACACACCTATAATATTCAATAACGGAACTTAGAAAAAACGGGGTATACCAATGAATGTCCATTTTGTATCTGTGTATTCAAAGTGGTTAGGATAGATATATAGTTGCATTCTCTTAATGAATAGAACGATTTGTTCTAATGGTGTTTGTAAATAGGATCACAAGTCCGCATCTTGTACAGCAATTAACCACTAAGAAGAATATATGCAGTGTATTATTTGTTGAAACTGTACTTCCGATTCGATTTGAAACTGTCTCATTGCTATCTGTTTATCAATAAAACTTTGGAAAAAAAATAAAATTAAAAAAAAAGAATCTCATTTAGACAATAAAGACTGTGCTAGCAAAAAAAAAATATTGAAACTGTCCTACCAATTTGATTTGAAACTGTCTCGTTGCTATTTGTCTCTCAATAAAATTATGGGAAAAAAGTAAAAAAAAAAATATGCAATGTATTAATTATTGTAACTGTCCTACTAACCTGATTTGAAACTGCCTCACTGCTACTTCTTTCTTAATAAAATTAATTTAAATACAGCAATTAACCACTAAGAAGAATATATGTAGTGTAAAAAAAATAAAAAATAAAAAATAAATAAATAAATAAAATTAATTTAAAATAAAAAAAATACTCTGAAAAGGAGGCACATGTCTTCCAGAGCATCCTTTGATAGCTCTTTCCAGTATTTATGTCTGTGCTGCTGGTAAAGCTTTCCTATTATTTGTCTCTGGTGACAAGGTAGCATTTTGAGGGAAAAATGGAAAAATCTTGATGATTTGAGTGATAGTCTGCATGGAGATGAGTTGCTGAGCAGTAAGTGTTTATTTGCTGCATACTATGGGTTGGACACACTTCAAGTAAATCAGACACATGGCCAGTAGCTGTGGTGTGGTCCAAGATAGAACTCAGGCTGGAAAATGTGTCAGAATGACAGCTCTGAGTAGTTGAAATATTTTCCCCCTGGTTACCTGGATAACAAACTGCTATAAGATTCTGAAAGAATCAGAAAATGGTCAAGTGAGTTTTTCTCAGACATGGTAAGACCGTCTTGGCAGTCCTCTTCTGCCACAGGGGTTGCTTTAATGGAAAGACTGGAGGGCCACTTTGGTGACAACTCAGTATTGGAACATTAACATTGAAGTCAAAGCTCCAGCTTAGTGTCCAAATAATAGTAACATATTTTGCTTTAGTTTTTAAAGTGCTTTTTATAAGTACTGCCCAATGCACACATACATATACATGTAATATATTACAGTAATATTACATATTGTGTTACATTAATATGCAATATATTACAGTATATATTAATATACAGTGTATACTAATTATGATTACATGAGTAATTATAATACAAGACAGAGAAGCACAGAGCAGAGCTATGAAAGGAAGACAAAGGGAAGAAGGATAACAGGGGTGAAGAGCTCCTAAAGATTCCCTCTGTGTGAGGCACTTTGCTAGCATTTCTATCTACGTGGAGTTCAGAAGAGATGCAGAAAGAAGAGCATATTTGAATTCAGCCTGAGTATTAATTCCTTCTCCTTGCTATAGACTCTACCTTTGTTATTTTCTCAATAATAAAAACACCAGGGGGCAGGGGAGATGGCTCAGTGGAATAAGCACTTCCCTGACAAGTGCAAGGGCCTGAGTTCAATCCTCAATTCTGCCAAAAAATAAAATAAAATAATAATAATAA
>NW_004524683.1:800740-835465 GCF_000260255.1 Octodon degus | reverse complement strand
AGTAATTTATAATTAAAATAAATTAATAATTTATTCTGCCAAAAAATAAAATAAAATAATAATAATAATAAGAAGAAGAAGAAGAATAAAAACACCAAGCACTTAGATAATGCTAAGTGCTGGGCACTGTTCTAGCTTCACTAATTCTTTTAATTCTCTTATTTTTAAATATTTTACATATAAAAAAGAAAACAGAGACCTGGATATTTTAAGTAATTTATAATTAAAATAAATTAATAATTTATTTTGCCACTCTACCACCAAGTGATAGAGTGGCAAAGATTCAAACTCAGACCATGTATTTCTCAAGACCATGGACTTTCCCACAATCCTGTATGTGAAGGACCCCTTCTTAATAGATTGCGGATCTCCAAGGTTTCTTGCAAGTTTTACCTTAGAAATCCTGTCCTGATTCCCCGATTATTTCCAGAGGTTGATTTAGAATTTCCCTTTTCAGAATCCTTTTATATAAAGAATTATATAGAAAATTGTACTTTCTCAGTGCTTTTGACTCTCAATATGATAGAATTACACACTTTTCTATTAGAAGAGTCTTCCTTATTTGATTAAGAGACTACAAAGGCGGCATCCATGTTTCACTGGTCTCTTTACCTTGTACAATACCTAAGAGAAGACCTTACATGTGTAAAGAAGTGGTCAAATACATTATTGCTCTGTTAATCTCTGAACGATGGCATGGGGGAGGGAACGTACTTGTTGGTGTGAGAAGGTAGACTTTGGTATGACTCAAAGAAATTTTTACTGTGGCTTCTCAGAAGTAGAATGTGTTACCTTCTCAGAGTATGCATAGCCTATCACAGAGGTTGTGCACTTAAAATATTTTTAACCACAAGATAGGACTTTTGGGTGTGAGGAGACAGCTTGGCGGTGTAAGCACCTGCCTTGCAAGTGGGAGGACCTGAGTTCCATCACTTGTAGTGCACGCTGTGCTGGACCAGGAACCACAAGCATGTCTTGCCAACCCTGAAACTGGTTGTGGTAGCACATACCTGTAACCCCAGTGTTGGGAAGGCTGAGACAGGAGGATCACTATGAGTCTGAACTGCCTAGCGAGATCCTGTATCAAATAAGTAAATAATTTATTTATTTATTTATTGTTTTTTATTTTTTGCAGAACTGGGGATTGAACTCAGGCCTTTGCACTTGCCAGGGAAGTGTTTATTCTACTGAGCCATCTCCCCAGCCCTAAATTTTTTTTTTTTAAAGATGTGAATGTTATAAGGGGAACTGCCCATTTCTTGTGGCCTTAGATTTGGTGAAATCTTAGATCTTTCCTAATTTCAAGATGCTCTGATGACTAATAGAATGTAGTTACTTCTCCTGCTGACTTCATTTCACTTTTTTTTTTTTTTTTTTTTTTTTTTGAACCGGGGATTGAACTCAGGCCCTTGTGCTTGCCAGGGAAGGACTTATTCTACTGAGCCATCTCCCCGGCCCCTCACTTCACATTTTTAATGGTACATGTATTATTCTGTTGTGTGATTTTTTTTACACATGCCAGTACCTTCAAAGACATTACAAACTTCTTATATAATTAAAAAAAAATAAAGTGGGTGCACAAATAAGGTGGGTAAATGGAATTCTAAACAGGGATGTGGCATATGCAAACCATGGCGTAGGTGTTCTTTCATCCCACAACAAATCACCAAAAGAAATAAATCCTAAGAGACTACCTGGAAAGACGTAGGCAATAGAGTTCATTAGAAGTTAGCAAGTCCAAAGACCTGAATAGCTTTTTACCATAGCCTCTGTCACCTTTCATCACAACCTTCGGAGCACCTATCTGTTTCCATGGCCCAGAATTTTGCATTTTTAGCACTGTGATGTGACGAGAGATGAGTTTTGTGGTTAAACTTCAGTGCACACCCTCCAGTGCCAGGAGAGATGAAGCCCAAGTGTTTACTGTTGAAATCCATTGCAGCATCCCTCGCTAGGGATGCTTCGGAGCAAGCCCTGGCTCTCAGTGCTTCTGCCAAGAACAAGGAAAAGAGAGAAGAAAGATTGTACCTTATCACTCGTGTGTGCCATATTCATTACTTTATAACTTTACTGAGGTAAAATCAACACACACACACACACACACACACACACACCCCTTGTTAGAAAACTTCTGGAGCAAGAAGATAGTAAAGAACTTAGCGCAGTGGCATATGCCTGTTATCCCAGCTAAGGGTTGGCCAAATAGCTCAGCGGATTAAAGCGCCTGCAAGCAGGTGCAGGGACCAGGGATTCTATCCTGAGCTGAGCTGGCAATTAAGACTGGGCGTGGTGGTGCGTGCCTCTGGTCCCAGCTCTTGGGAGGCTGTAAACAGGAGAATCGCTAGGAGCCTGATCTAGTAGTGAGACCCTGAACACCCTGCAAACCCTTCCCTGAAATATAGGAAAATTAAAGAACTATAGTTCCAGCTACCTGAGAGGCTGAAGCAAAAAGATTTTGTGGATCTTTTTTAAGTTTCTTGGCAAGTGGATTTTTGAATTCATTTCAGATTTAGATTCTAGAAATACAAGAAACTCCTATTTAATCTGAAAGTAGAAAACCAGGCAGCTCATATAATCAGTGTTTTCCCACTGACAGCACTTTTGGAAAGCAAGTAAGAAAATAAGCTGGTCTGGTGTGATTAAAAATATTGGGAAGTCTGGAAATGCTTCCGGCACATTCACTTGTAGTCTGCCTACTCTTCTCTCTTTCTCTTTCTTCCCTCCTCCCACACTGGCGGTCCTGACCCCTCTGTGCTCCAGCCTCATCCACTTTCTCCTTCGTAGGCAGGCCGTGTTCTTTCTTTGCAATGCCCGTCTTTCTTCAAGACACATCCTTGTTTCCTCTTGTTCCTATGTGGGGTCTCAATTTAGATTTCGTTTGTCTGGGTGTCGCCTCCTTCACCCAGGTGCTCCTCCTCTGGGCTCGTGGAGCACCTGTGTGGATGCCTGTGGCAGTGTCATAGTTTAAATGCCGACATCTTTCTATCTCAGATCTTCAGCTTCACAAGGAAAACATGCTTATCTTGTTTAGTGCCGGTTCTTTTGAGCCTCATGCCGAAGATGACACATGATGGTATTCAGTAAATGTTTGTTGGATGGATGTCCTGATGCCCCATATTGTTACAAACCTTGTAAACATTTTATTTTTTTTATTTTATTTTTTTGACAGAACCAGGGATTGAACTCAGGCCCTTGCACTTGCCAGGCAAGCGCTTATTCTACTGAGCTATCTTCCCGGCCCCTTGTAAACATTTTAATGGGAACAAAATGATTTTATCATATGTTGTATAGTAAAAAAATAGGTTTTAAAAATCTACATCTGGTACATGACACTCATGGTTATAGGACTATTTTTTTTAACAGTATTTGTTCTTATATAAAATCCCTCAAACCCTTGGAATTTCCTGTGTGATGGGGCTATCAGTTGTTAATCATAATAATCCCTTTCCGTGACATCTGAATTTATGATAAAGCAGTGATTTATATTGGTAAGTGACTTATACTCCTAAGGTAGTCTCACAGTGAACCTGATCACTATAAAGACCAAGTGATGGGAGGATTACCATATTTCCCAGAAAATAAGGCAGAGTTTTATGTTAATTTTTCTTCCAAAACACATAATAGAGTTTGTTCTTTGGGACTGTCCTCTTTTTCCATGTACAACAATCTATATTCTTTCATGCACAAATTGTTGTGGCAAAACTGAGTCTGGGAAAGGAACAACACAGATTAACAACACAGTCAGAAGGTTGTGAACAGCAGTGGTCCTGGCGGGAATAACTTCCAACAAAAACCAGGTGACAAGCATCTGTCAGCCAGCATTTTTACATGAGGCATAAGCTGGGATTACAAAGGCAGGACAGAGCTGCCTGGCAGTTCTTCTGATTAGCTAGCAGTTGAGATAATTGGTTACGGGGCTAGATTAATGGCCATCAGCTGCAACACTAGGTTAATGACCACAAAGCTTAGTACGACCAAGGATCCTGAATGTTCCCTTATGCTCTCGTGGTTACAGGTGTCAAGAAAGCGATTACCAAGCCATGAAACAGTTACAGAGTGAGGCAGCTTCAAAGAGAACCAAGTTTTAAAAAGAACAGTTTTTCCTTGTGTAGTTGTCCCTTTTCACAACAGTCTACATTTATTCATGTACAAAAATCTACGTTTATCCAAGTACAGTACTGTCATCTACTGGAACATCATCATAACTCTCCAAAGTCCCAAATCCCTGCCCAGATTTTTTATGACTTCTTTTTGTGTAGAACCAGAGGCCCCGATCTCTCACATCCAGCTCTTTAAATAAGCACTTCTCTGTGTAGCTCCTAGTGCATCAGTAGCCAGTTATCTGTGATTTAAGCCCATGAATTCCTCCCCCAAGCCATGATGTCTCACTGGCTGGGCTTCCCAAAGTTTCTATTGAGTCAGTGGATCATTGAAGACTTACAAGAGAGGAGCGGCAGCAAAAATGATCATAGTTAAGAATGATGGGCCACATAAAAGTAACAAAAAATTACAGGTACCAAAATTTAGAAAATGTTTCTTTATTTCATACAAGTGCATTAAGTGCACCCATTACAACACAGGATGCACTGAATTATGAAGACTCATATTAGACACAACCATGTCTTTTTGTTACCAAATGCGCAAATTATACCTATGTTATGTCTGTACTCCAGTTAGTCATTTGGCAATATGGTAAGTCTTGAGTTCAACTGTTTACATAGGCGTTTATCTCTCCTCCAAAGGCACTTGCTTAGGCATTTACAAATACTGAAGTGTAATTTATATTATTACTTATCTTAAATTTTAACATAATTGTCATTTATTATATTTAATTATATATTGTTATTTTGTAATTCAGTACATTCATCATGTGTTGCAGTGGACATACTTGTGCATCCAACTGGCTAATGATTTTAACTGTGGCTTACTTTGGGGGTTGGGCTTATATTAGGAGCATCCTGAAAAATCATGCAGGGCTTATCTTCCTGCTGGGTCTTATTTTCTGGGAAATATGGTAGATGTTCCATATTGCTGTCTGATGAGTGGATTGTTGCATCAGCAATCTGTATTGTATTCTTCCAGCCTGGTCCCTGTGGTGGGCACTGGACACTCAGGCAAGCAAGGCTTCTCTGGCCGGCAGGCTGCGGGTGACACTGGTGAGGAAACATGCAGTCCTCACAGCTGAAGGCAGCGATAGGGCACTCGCCAGACTCCTGCTCTGCAGCTTTGTGCCCCCTTGCCATGGCCTGTCCTTAAGGGAGGCTGTAGAGGCAGAGCCCCCTTGTGGATCTGGATTCCTTGTGTTTCAACAGACATAATCATCTGTCTGATGATTTTAACAGGGCTTTATTTTCTGGTTAGATGTTATATTAGGAACATCCTAAAAAATCATGCTGGGGCTTATTTTCCAGTAAGGTATTATTTTCAGGGAGGTACATTAAAGGGTTGGACCTCTCAGCCGCACCTGCTGGCCTCCAGGAAAAGTGGAAGCCCAAGGGATCAAGGCCAATAAAATCTTTCTAACCAGGAAATTTGGTGAGCTTTCTGGTTGGTGACTACATACACCTGCCAGGAGGGTAGCACACAGAAGCTCCTGTGCTCAGGATCTTTCTAGATCTTGCATTATGTGTCTTTTCTCTATCCTTTATAATAAAGTGGTAAATGTTTCTCCTTGAGTCCTGAGAGCCATCCTGGCAAAATCCAAAGAGGAAGTTGTAAGACTCAGGGTTATAGCCACTGTCTCAGATAGATAGTCTAAATAGTTGTTATTATTATTATTATTATTATTATTATTACTGTTTTTTAGGCAGAGTCTTGCTGAGTAGTACAGGCTGGTCTTGAACTCAAAACAGTCCTCCTGCCTCAGCCTCCCCAGTGCTAGGATTATAGGTGTGCACCAACACACCTATCCAGCAATAGTCTAAGAATTGAATTGAATTATGGGATTTATGGGATACCCAGTTGGTGTCTTCACTAGAGAATTGCTTGGTGTGTAGAGGATTAAATCATCTCCTGCATGATCTGGTCACAGAAGTGCATAGTGGGTGTATTAACAGAGAAGGAAATTTTGTTTTCCTTTTTTTTACATATAGGTTGGCATGATTTATATGACCATTCCCCACATATTTCTCTTTTAGTCTATCTAGTTTTTCATTGTGATAACAATGTAATACTGTAAATGGAAGCTTATATTGTAAATGATGCCTATGCCTGACTTTCTTCCCAAAGAAGTAATGGCTTAAGCTTTTGCCAGTACTACGTGGAGGTGTCTAACTCCATAGTCTCCTCAATTTTGATTTTTCCCATGTTATAGCATCCTTACCAGTTAAATCCGTTTAATAGTATTTTTCTGTTTGATTTGATCAATGGTGAGGTTCAATATTTTCTCAAGTTGGGGGCCTGCCCCGTAGCTCAGTTCTTTAAGTGGCTGCTTCGACAAAGCAGTCAGGCTCACGTTGCTGTGGTTCGATCCCCACAACTCAAGCCAGCCAAACCTGCCCTGAAGGCATTCGGAGAAAAAATATATATATATGTATATATTTCAAGTCATTGTAAACAACACAAATTTATTCTTTTTTTTTTTTTTTTTTGGCAGAACTGGGGATTGAACTCAGGCCTTTGCGCTTGCCAGGCAAGCGCTTATTCTACTGAGCTATCTTCCTGGCCCCTAGATTTATTCTTTGTGAGGGAAACTAGCAATATTTCTCCTACCCCTGTAGGTAGTGCTGGTCTGAATACTTCTTGTTTTACACATTTCATTAAATGTTTAGGCATTTTATAAGGTAAATTTCTAATTAAATAGATTGCCTCACAGTTTGAATATAATTGAATCATTTCACTTTGATCTTCCTCATTCATTTTCAGAATGTTCGTAATTCCAAAAAAGCCATTAAATGTATACAGTTAATTTTTTAAAGTGTTTAAGATATATTCTTTAAATGTGTGCACACTGCTTGGAAAGGAAAAGTAGGAAGTTCTTGAGGAGGTTATTCTTTGTGTAGAAAACTGTCACAGGTACTCAGGGATCAGAAGTTGGTGCCAGGGCTGTGGACCGAAGAATACACACTAGGTAGCCCTGTGCGGGACAGAGAGACCAGTGTCGCTCCATAGAATATTTCGAACTCAGCAATTTTTACAGCTGGCCTGATAGAAAGACTAACTTAAAATCTTGAGACATGAGTTCTCATCTTATTCTTATCAGGATTGGCCTGAAAGTTTCCTGAAGGAGACTCAAGTTGCCCAGTACAAACAGTGGACTCTCCATTACTGGCAATAGCTTGCCCCTGGTAAACAAGAAACAAGGCGATAAAAGGTTTAAAGTAGAGCTAAGGTCTCCCTGTAGTCTCCTGAGGTCAACACTGTGTGCCAGTCTGTGCTGATTGCTCCCACAGCCTTAAACATTTTATCCAATTTTTTTGAGTTTCCTTAAAATGGTACCCACAACTGTAAAACTGAAATATACAATTACCCCTTTTAGGTAGTTGCTGAAATTCACTCTGATGTCAACCTGCCTGTGGGTAGAGGAATAAAATCTGATCCTCTTCACAGTTTGTCTGTCCCTCACAAGCCCTTATTAACAACTCTGAAATTAGTTTTTTATTATCTACAGATTCTTTAATCTGTTTCTGTGTTTACATTATTGTTTCCTCCAGCTCTAAAAATTTTCCAGGGGACAGAATGCTGTTCTTGTGAATACAGAGCTTTTCTTGCAGTAGTTGAGAATTTTTTGGAAAATAGTCCATACTTTCTAGGAAGTACTTTTTTTGCTTTGGGAGAAGTTACAGAGGCAAACTTGGTCCTGACTTAATCCCAGGCTTTAATTAAAAGTCATGATGAGTTGCTAGCTCTTCGCTGGCTCGAGGACGCTGGCGGAGGCCACCGTCTAAACCAGCGGCGCTGCGTGCTCTGTGTTCGACTCGCCAGGTCTGGCTCAGTGTGCGGAACTCTGCTGGCAGCTGCGAGGCGAAGCCGGAAAGAGGCAAGTTCCCGGTGCGAAGGTGGCCCTGCAGCACAACCTAGGCCTCGGAGGCGCCGTCGTGGTGACGCTCTACAGGATGGGTTTTCCGGAGGCCGCCAGGTGAGGAGCGTTCTGGGTTTCGGCTCATCACTGTGACTTCTCACAGTCGAGGCGCTCTGCGTGAAGCATTCTAATTCCATCCACGGTCGCGGGGCTGAAGGGCGAGTACGTCCTCAGCTGCCTGATCGCGGCTGGCCTTTGCACCTGGCCGCCGCGGGGAGGGCTGTGCCCCAAGAGGAGGCAAGCCCCGGACGCCGCAGATGTGTGTTTGAGAATCCGGCCACGCTGTGCTGCTGCCGAATTCTTTTTGTTTCTTGCAGACTTTCCTCCTGTCCTCCGAGTGCCAGCGCTCTTCGGGGTCAGGCCCCTCCGTCCCGCCTCCGAGAGCCCTGCCGCTTCTTGGCCCTCTCGGAGAAGGGTTCCCCGGAGCAGAAGCCCCCTTCCTTCTCGGGGCCCAACTTTCTTCCTGGCACGCTCGTTTCCGGCCACTCTAACTGTAACCCGTATCTTGATACCTGCTTTTGCGTCTTTCCTTCCTCGCTAGATCTTTTCCTTCTGTCAGCAAACTCTTCTCTGAAAATCAGCTGCTTTAATCATTCTCTTTCAGGATGAGCCTTTTTTCAGGGTCACCTTTGCTGGAATACCTCAGTCTAGTTTTTTATCTCACCTCTCCGGTCAGGTAAAGCAGTTTCAAATGAAGATGGATGTCCTGGTCTTTGTTTTCCCTCGTTTTTTTTTTTTTTTTTTTTTTTTTTTTTTTTTTTAGCTTTGCCTTAGCTTTTAACACTAATTAGCTCTTTTTTTTTGTCATCTGAAATTTTAGTACTTATTTACTCATACTGTTCATTCACAAGGGATATTCCTTGACAGAATACCTTATATTTTGTAAGGTCTTGAGTTTCTTCTTATTCAATTAGAGACCATACTCATAAGTGAAATAAATCACTCTCATGTGTAAACATTGTCTTGTCTCCCTAGTATAAGAAATTAAAGAAACTTCTCAAAAGGAAAGAAGTAGGATGGGGAAAAAGAGAAAAGAAGGGAGGGAAAATATAAATATATAACTACAGAAAGCTAATATAATTATACTGATTTCTTTTAGTCCATTGAAAAGATTGGCTTGTGTTTACATTGGTTGATTAATTTTGCTTGCCTACATGTTGTAATCTGAGCAACTACTTTGAAGACAACAATATACATACAATACATTAACCATTTTTAATTTCTTATTGTTTTGAAGCAGTGTTTTTATTTCTTTTTTAATCTCTAAAATAAAAATTTATTTTTTCTTTTAGACCCATCTCAGGTACCATTTCCTTTTGAATATCTGTAGCTCTTGGGTCTTATTACAATTTTGGTTTGATTGTACTGTAATGTAACTTCGTCTTATTAACTATTATGTGAAATATTTAGAGGCTTAAGACTGAATTCTCCGGCCTCTGGATTGTTTCCTATAGTAAGTGTTTATTGACTTGAGTTAGATAAAAGACACTGAATCTTAAGTTTGCTACTAATTCATTGATTTGGTACTAATTCTCACATTTTGTCTGGTTGAACTAGGAAGAGACACCAGAGCCAGCATAAGTTGTATGACTTTCTCAGAGTAGAAAGTTAAAACTTATGGGCAACAGATTCTAAGTGTGGAGTTCTCATAGTTCCATTATTTTCAGGCGATTAAATCACTGGAGAAAGAGTTGTTCAAATTATCCCAGGTTGCTATTTCTGGAAAGACAGAAATTTGAAAAACATTAGGTAACCTATTAATGACTAAAAGGAGTTTGTTTGACTTGGAGTGCATACTGCAGATATCATTGATAGGCTTGGTGATGGAGCATCACTCACTCTAAAAGCCAAATTAGGAAAATTTTAACTCTGATGTTGCAGATAAAATAATTATAAGCTACCATGGCATGTAAGGTGGTTTGCTTAGTTACTCAGTTAGCTATTGATGGAGCACCTGCTGTATGCTCAGCCACCCCAGTGTAGTCCTCTAAGTATGTGGGGAGGACATACATTTTTTTTTTAAGTGCTGTACTTAGAGGAAGGTATGTTTGAGTTTGGGTGTTGTGGTACACACCTATAATTTCTCCTATTTGGGAGACTGGGACAGAAGGATCACAAGTTCTAGGTTAACCTGGGCATGAGCCTGTCTCAAAATAAAATAAAGTATGAAGATGTAGCTCAGCATTCCCTCATTCAGTCCCCCAGGACTGAAAAACAGTAAAAAGTAAAATTAGAAAAAAGTAAATTTTGAACTGGGCTGACGGTGTATCCAGCAAAAGGATAGAAAAAAGGACAGTCCAGGCCAGTATATATAAACTTTTAGGACTTTTAAGATGTGTCATGTACAGGTACCAACTCCCCCCAAGAAATGTAATCATTATGTACTGTAAACAGTGCTAATAAAAAATAAAGACTTAAGAAAGTAAACATAGAACACACAACTATTGCATAAAAAAAAATTCTAGAAATTAAAAAACAATACAAAGAATTTTGGCAAGTAGTGGGTGAAGGGTAGGTTACTCCACGTGGACCTGAGTTTAGTGGCAGAGCAGAATGATTTGGTTTGTGAATACTCCAGATGCTATGCTCAGGAACTAGGAATTTATCTTTTAGACTATGGGTCATCAGAAGATCATGTGGTTGGGTATAGCGTATGTTCACTATGTCCATTTGGTGTTTCTTTGTGTTCAGTGGAGAAGAGGACAGAGGCCTTAGAAGGCTGTTACAGTAATGTGGAGCAGAGTTTAAGTGCTGCAATAGGGTTTGGAGAATGAAGAAAAGAGTTCATAGCTGAGAACTGTGACAGCTGTGTTTGATATACAGTTACACTTTCCTTTAGTCCAGTTTTTTGTTTTTGTTTTTAATTTGAGGAGTTTTTTTTGTTATTTCCGGATGACTTAAGGCAGGTCTGGTGCGGCTTCTGGAGCTGGGAATCCAACCGTGGTCCTTCCTATGCGCCTGACTGCCCAAGCAGTGCTTTAAACAACTGAGCTATATGGCAAAGCCGCTTTAGTCCAGTTTTGAACATAAGTGTTGATTTATGTTTGAGTATAAGTAGAAAGCTTTTATGATGCAGACAGAGAATAAAGGGAAACTATCTCTAAAACTCGACTTTGTTATGTATTTCTTTTTTTAAAAAACAAGGTTTTAGGGTCAGCCAAATAGATCAGCCAATTAAAGCAGGTGCCAGGGCCTGGCATGCCAGCCCCGGCCGCCGGGTGCACTGAGACTGCAGTTGAAACTGGGCATGGTGGTGTGCTCCTATAATCCCAGCTCTTGCGAGGCTGTAAACAGGCGGATCACTATAAGTCCGATCTAGTAGTGAGACCCTGAATACTTTGTAGACCCTTCCCTAAAATATAAATAAATTAATAAATAAATATCAAGGTTTAATTTATATACAGCAAAATTCATCTTTTTCATATATATTTGCAAGTTTTGGCCTACATAGCTTGTATAGTATATAACTACCACTAAAATCAAGGTAAGAACAGTACTTCCACCTGTCCCTCAACTCGTACCCTTCTCCAGTCAGCCGTTCCTCCTACCCTCTCACCTCTGGCACCCAATCATCTGTTTTCTGTTCCTGTAGTTTTCCCCTTTCTTGAATGTCATGTGAGTGAAATCAGAAGGTCTTGAGGCTGGCTTCTTTTATTGAGTATAAGGCATTTGAGAGTCATCTTCTTTATCGTGTATAGTATCAGTAATTTGTTCCTTTTTATTCCTCAGTAGTATTCCATTGTGCAGATTTACTTAGTTTATTCATTCCTTGATTTAGGCTGTAGATAGTTCCAAAAAATTGAAACTAAGCCTCCTGACCATTTAACCCAGCAGGTGCCATCTGAAATTCCTAAGTGATATAAGAAGTTTAAAATCAGAAGTAGGAATTGCTTTTATATAACTATTACATGTGTGTGTCTGCCCACAATCAAGGACCTGAAGGAGCCATATGGAAAAATGAATATAAGAATCTGACGAAAGTAATGACATTGATTAGCTTTTTCCTTTTCTGAATTTCCATTTCAGTTGGAACTTTTGCCTTTTAATATGATTTCAAGCATACATGGGAAAAGTATATAAGAATAGTACAAGGGGGGCCGGGGAGGTAGCTCAGTGGCATAAAAACATGCCTGGCAAATACAAGATCCCAAGTTCCATTCCCAGTACTGGGGGGGGGGGCAAAAAAAAGAATAGTACAAGGAATTCACTTAAACGTTGGGGCTAAATTTATCAATTGTTGACATTTTGCCCTATTACCTTTATTACTTTTTCTCTACATATATTTCTCTCTCTCTCTCTCTCTCTCTCTCTCTCTCTATATATATATATATATATATATATATATATATATTAGACTATTTGAAAGAAAGTTGGAGGCATTATATTCATTTATCCTTAAAGATTTTTGTGTACATTTCTAAGAACAACGGCATTCTCACAGTAGTGACCAAAATAAGAAAAATTAACACCACTACAATACTGTATAATTTTTAATCTAAAGAACATACTTACAGTCCAACAGTTCCAAGCTTTGTTTTTTTTCCTTGTCCAAAAGAAATCCCTGAATACACTTAGCTCTCGTGCCTCTGTTATCCTTTAATCGGAAACCATCATCCAGCCATTCTTTGCATTTCTCACCCTTGATTGTTTTGAGAGGTACAGGTACATTCATTAAGAGTAAAATGTCTGTGGGTTTTGTCAAATGTCCTTAGAGGGGGTTTCAGATCAGCTGGTGTTGTATCCTCAGTACATAATACCATGGTGAGTGGTGTTGCTTGCCCTTATTGATAATGTTAATTTTCATTACTTGATTAATGGCATTGACTATGTTTTCCTCTGAAAAGCTTCAGGTTTTCTTCTTCTTCTTTGTAGTTAATAAGTAAGTTATAGTGGGATGCTTTGCCCCTAGCACACTTTTGCCATCCATTCATTTTAGCATCCATTGACGATCTTCTGACTTCATTAGCTCTCATATGAATGGTTGGTTGGATTATTTGTCTGTTTTGAGCCACGGTCATGCTGGGCCTTGAACTCACTATGTAGCCTGGCCTTGAACTCACTATGTAGCCCAAGGTTGGCCTCAAGCTCATGGCAGTCCTTGTGCCTCCAGCCTCCTGGGTGCTGGGATTATCAGTGGGCACCACCACACATAGCCTCTAGTATGTTTATTAACTACATTCATCAGTAATAAAGAGCTTTTCCTCCTGGCCTGTTTTTACATTTAACCAACTTATTATATGAACTCATGGATTCTTATTTTACTGAATAGATTATAATCCATTATAAATTATTTTGATGCTTAGATTGCCCCTGACTTGAATAGTGGGGACCCTATTCCTCTGAACTGAATCATATGCCACTATGATTCTTTCTAGTAATACTTTCCTACTTTCTGGATCATTTTGTACTTTCCATCCTCTAGTCCTGGGATCAGTTGTTTCTCCAAGGAGTCACGGGTCACATTAGTGGAGAGTGGCATTAAAAATCACTGTGTGGCCTACTAGCTCTGTGCTCGTCAGAACTTTTAGGCCCTCTTAGTGGGCACATTGGATAGGCACATACATACGCGCACATATTATTTTAGTTTTGTTTTAAAGTAAATATTTATGGAACACATATAGTCTTTTGTTACTCATATCTGTCTTCATATTTATGGAGCCATCAACTTGCAGTTAAAATGAAGAATATGTAAAACTAATTAAATTCCACTTGTAGATGACATCTTTTTTAGAGTTTTTGAAGTCTAGAATCAGCAGAAAGACAGTGATCACACTGCATGTTTTGAGTGTGTTAACCTTTTCCCATTGAAAATATTTACTTTGAGTAATCGGAAATAGAAAATCCCTACCACGCATTGAAATTGTTTAGTAAACTTGTTGGTTTTTTATTTCCCCATGCACCATTCTGCTTTCCTATGTCTGTAGTTTATGTCATTGGTTAAATGGTCAAAAATGATTTTGTTTATTAAATTATAGTTATTACCCTGAGGTTTAGAAAAATAAGGTTAAATTTTTAGTAGAGAATAAGATTCATATCTAACTTTTCTAAGCTCAGACCTTGGCTAAAGAACATGGGATTGTACTTGCTGTCATATCTCTAGGCGGCTTCACTATTTGTCTTTCAACTCCCAAGACTTGGAACTGTATTTCAGGACTGTGAGCCTGCTCTGAGGTCAAGGGGATGTGCTAGTTGTGAACTTCACTCCGTGTATTTATGTGCATTGCATAACTGTCTCTAATCAGAACTGGTTGCCAGTTAACTGATAGATTTGGGAATGAATAATTAAAATGTTGGCTTTTGTATTCCTCTCAGATACTAAGAAAACAGCAAGAACATTATTTTAAACTACTACTGAGACGTAATTCCCATGCCAAGTAGTTCACCCATTCTGAGTGTATATTCAGCAGTTTACAGGCTGCCACAGAGTTGTGCAGTCACTCCTGTGACCTACCCATTGATAATCTTTCTAGCTGCTACTCCCTGCAGTCTCCGGCAGCTGTTCATCTGCTTTCTTTCTCTCGATTTGCCCATTCCGGGCTTTTCATGTAATGTGTGGTCCTTCTTGAATGGCTTTTGTCACTTAAATGCTTTCAAGTTCCATCCTCCTTAATCAGTTCCCATTGTTCCACATCCTTGTGGCCTATCACTCTTTTTTATTTCAGCAGTCCTTGTGGGTGTGATGTGCTATCTCACTGTGATTTTGATTAGCTGATGATACTGAATCTCTGTTCAAGCGCTTTATTAACCCCTTTGATATCGTCTTTGGAGAAATGTCCATTTTTAAATTGAGTTATTTGCTTATTGTTGAGTTGTAGTTCTTTTTGAGAGTCTGGCATATATCAGGTCTATGATAGGTGCTTCACTTCTTTTCCCCCTGTTCTGGAGACCTGACTCAGGCCGTGGTACTTGCTAGACCGGTACTATATCACTGAACTATGTACCCAGTCCCAGGTCTTCATCTAATACTCATAAAAACTATTCCAAAGGTTTTATACACTGTGTATAGGTGAGATGGATGATAGGAGTTGAAACTGTTTATCTAAAAACATCTGATGTGGTAGGAATCAGTTATCTCAGTTCAAAGTTCTTGTTGACTACTCAGCGTTGTCAGTCTTTGTTTGACTTTGCTGAAGAGGAGCCAGTTCAGGTCTTACAATGAAATGGGAGAGAGCAGGGGTCTAGAGGGAATTCACACAGCAGCTAAGTTATTCTGCTGGCTAGTCTTTGAGATCCCTTCCAGCATTTTACACATTAGATTTATCCCAAGAAATTTACACCTAAACCAAATTAATAAAAACTAATGAGAATTTTGTTCTGGGGAAAGAACTCTTCCTCCTCCTCCTCCTTTTGTTCCTCTCCTCCTCCTCTTCCTCCTTCTCCTCTTCTTCTTCCTCCTCCTTTTTTTGGGTCTTCACACGGAGCTACATCCTTAGCTCACTTTATTTTAAGGCAAGGTCTAAGTGAGTGAATGCTATGTTGCCCAGGCTAGGCTAGAACTTACAGACCTTCTGCCACAGCTCTCAAAGTACTGGGATTATAGACCTGTACCACCATTCTTGGCTGGAAAGAACTTTGTTTATAAAGAAGTCATGAGTAGCTGGGCATAGTAGTATGTGCCTGCAGTCCTAGCACTCAGAATCTGGCTATGCCAGGAGGGTCACTAGAATCTAGGAGTTTGAGGCCAGCCTGGGCAACACAGCATGATCTTGTTTCAAAAACAAAATGAAACAAAAAAGAAATCATGAGAAAAATCTTTTTGTGATTGTGTATAATTTATTTTTTATTTAAATTGGTATTTTTATTTTCCCTGAGCAGGGCACATATCTCAGTAAATTGTAAGGAAGATGATTCTGGTCTGAATGGGAAAGGAAGAAATTAGGATTTAGGAAGGGAGAATCAATACAATTTCAGTTTGTTGGTCACTAGAAGAAAAGCCTCTTACAGATTGGAAACCGGGAATGCAAAGCATTTTGTTTTTTTATTATTAGAATATGAATTGCTCTTGAGAAGTGGATCTTTTTTTTATCGTTTAAAAAAATATTTATTTGGTACAAGGTCGCACTATACAGCTCAGACTTGTAGTGATCCTCCTGTCTCAGCCTCTCCAGCACTGGGATTACAGGCTTGTGCCACAACGCCAGGTTTGGTGGCCAGCACATGTGGTACCAGGGATTGAACTGGGTCCTTGTGCTTGCCAAGCAGGCATTTAGGCCACCAAGCTCTCCCCCAGCCCTGAGAAGTAGATCTTGAGAAGAACTGTCTGGACTGGATCTTGAAGGATAAATTGGAGTTTGCCCAGCCAGGGTTGTTCCAGGCTGAGCTCTAGGGGAGCTCTGCTCTACTGCATGGGCTGCACTCCTGTGTTAATGGGATTCTTCTAGGAGGCTCACTTTTCAGCTTCTAAGACTTTCCATACCCACCCTTTTGCTCCCGCTCTGCTGATCGCTTTGCCTTATGCTTTGTGAGAAAAGAAAAATTATTAAACCCAAGTTCCTTTATCACTCCCAAGACTAATCCATCCAGATTTGCATCAACATGGTATTTATTTCCTGGATCTCCTTGTCCTAGATCCTATGCCCTGTTACCTTCTTAAGACTTCTCTAACTCTCTCCTGGTGCATTGCCATCATCAGACATACATGCTCTGATGCATTAATCCTCAAACCAAACCAAGCCTGCCTTGAAATTCTGACATGTGCAACAACTTGAGTGAATCTCAAAGATATTATATTAAGTGATATAAGCAAGTCACAAAAAGACAAATACCATACGGTTCCATTTTTATGAGGTTCTCAAAGTGAGACAGAAAGCAGAATGGTGGTTGCCAGGGTTAGGGATGGGGGCTAGGAAGGTATTGTTTAATGAGTATAGAGTTTCATTTTGTAAGATGAAAATGGTTATAAAAATGGATGTTGGTAATGATTGTATAGCATTGTGAATATATTTAATACTGCACTGTATATTTAAAATGACTAGGATCCCAAAATTAGAAAAGAGCTTCATAAGTGACAGATCTCTCATCCAGATGGAGTGCTGAATTTCTTGAAGAGATGAGTCAAAGTTGCCATTTTTATTCTGTTTCAGAAAAACCCAAATAAGCATCCTTGCTACTAGCCCCTACCCCATTTCACTCTTCCCCTGAAAGGAAGGTCTCAAAAGGGCCACTGTGCCTGTTTTCCCTCTCTTGTTCTCTTTAGTTCACAGTAGTTGACTTTCACCCTCAGGCACTTGGCACTGCCTTTGTCAAGGTCATCTGTAATCTTCAGTGTTGCCAAATCTGGTAGGTACTTGACCTTTTGGCAGCATTTGACATAGTTTATACCTTGCTCCTGCGTTCTCTTCCCTCTGGGCTTCTGTGATACAGTGTTCCCCTGAATTTCTGTTGGAGTCCTCACTGGCAGAAGCTTCCTCTTCTGTTTCAGACCTCTAAACAATGGGGCTTCAAAAGGCAGTGTTCTGGGCTATCATGATTAATGTTTTATTTCCAGTTAGACTTCTGCTTTGAGGTACAGACTCTCACATCCAAGTACCTTCTTATCTCGCACACATTTTATGCTGACTCATGTCTGCCTCAGAATGCTGGTCCCCTATGCCCCCACTGCATTCTGCCTTGTTACAGTAAATTGCACTGCCATCGCATTACACTCAAACATCTGCATCTTCCTTGCCTGTTCCTCTCCCCTTTTCATCTCGCTCACTCCCAGCAAAAAGTTTGTAGATTCTGTTTCTATTTTAAATGCACCTCCTCTCTCTCCATCCCCTCTAGCAAACTGGATAGTCTGGATTAGCATCACCTCCTGTCTGGGCCACTCCAGCAGCCTCCCCAAAAGTCCCCTCTCCTCCTGCCATTTGCCTCCTCCCCAGATCATTCTGTGCACTGTCATAAGAATAATCGCAATTTGATTTTTCCCCTGGTACCATTTCTGTGGCTTCCCAAATTGCCTACCTGGCCTGCCTTCATGGTCTAGTACCTCCTGCCTGTTGTCCAGTTTCTGTTCATGTCATTCTCTCCCACTATTGTGTTCTAATGACCCTGGTCTTATTTTACTTTCTTTCAACAGACCAAGCACTTTTCTCCTTCCAGCTCTTGGCTGTTTCTTCTTTGCTCAGCTAGCTCTTCTTCTTCCTCTAATGGGGTATTAGCTTAAATTAACTGCCTTAGGAAATCATTCTGTGACTGTCCTACATAGTTTCTTCCTTTTACTTACATCCTTCCTTCTGCTACAGCCTGCCATTATTATGTGTATACTTTTTCTCCAGTGAAAGACTGGAAACCCAGTGAGGGAAGAGGCTAGATCTTACTGTATCCCCAGGGACACCTGGCCTGATAGCTGGCAATCACTAGATGTTTCTGCTGGGAAAGGAATGGAGAGAGAAATGGATTGTACGTGGGATGTTATGAGGAGCTGTCTAGCAGCCTAAGGGACTCTCCTCTTCCTTAGACCCTTGCGTTTTCTGTGCACATCTGATACCCGTGGGCCTTGCACTGTGCAGGGTGCCTCCGCACAGTCCCCATTCACTTCTGCAAAGTCAAGGGCCCGTCCACCTTTTTCCTCCCTCAATTGTGCCCTCAGCTGAAGCAGCCTGCTCACAGTTACATCCCTTGGGGGTGGAGAAAACCCTCAGCCCCTGTGCCTTTGTGGTGTGTGAGGGTTGTGTTCCTTCTGCCACATCATCCCACTTATCTGTACATATCTGTGGTTGTTTCCTAACTACCAAGCAGCTTGATAAATTGTCATCTCCTATTGCAGGTAAAAGGTAAATCTCACGTCTAATCTGCTTGCCTTCCACTTTCTTATAACTCTGTTTTGCTTATCATCATCTCTTGTATAGACTACTCCAGTAGCCTCTTAGCTGGTCTCCTTCTCCCCACTTCCCCTGGGCCCATTTTCCAACTGGCAGCCAGGTTCATTTGTGAAATATGTCATTTGGATTATGCTGTACTGTTCTTCTCATTATACTTAAAACAAACTGTTCTGTATGTGATTATGGTGCTGAGGTCTCAAGGCCTCATTCATTCAAGGTGAAGTCTCTACCATTGGCTGCCTCCCTTTCCTTAGCCTGAAACTTCTGGGCGTGGTCTATAAAGGCCCTCACCAGCTGCCCCATGTGTTTCTCTGACCCTTCTGCTACTCTCTACCAATCTGGTTTCTACCTTAAGTCCCTTATGTGTAGGGGTTTTCAGGCTGGAATTGGTTTCCCCACCTAAATCTTTGTAGGCCTACCTCATTTATGTAGTCTGAGACTAACTTCAATGTCATCTCTCCAGACAGGCCTCTGGGAATCATGTGTGTACAGTAGGACGAGAGGGCTTGGGTGGTGTACCCTCATAGAGCACTTTCCTAGCATGCATGAGGCCCTGGGTTCAATCCCAAGCAGCAGTCAATCAAATAGCACTTCTAATACACATAAAATATTCTTCCTCATTAGTCTATCTTTTTGTAATGACAATATTCTTTATTTTTTGTTATTGCCTCTACTAGCATATATATAAGGTATGATTATAGTACATAGTGAACATTTAACTAAAATGTGCTATAGAAAGGATACATTGTCATGAAGTCTCCTCAGAATACTCAGCCTCATTTCAAACATACACATCCCATCATTTTTGTGTTTCTTTTTTAAAATTTTTTTAATTTATTGGATACAGGGTTTCACTACATATTTCAGACTCATGGTGATCCTCCCGTGTCAGCCTTCACACATCTGGGATTATAGGCATGTGCCAGCATGCCTGGTTTCGAGGCTGGCACAGCACACCTAGGGTTCTATAGCATGTGGTACTGGGACTCGAACGTGGGTCCTTGCATTTGCCAGGCAGGTGCCTAGACGACTGAGCTATCTCCTCAGCCCTTGTGTGTTTCTTGAAGGATTTTTTTTTTTTAAACTGGGGATCAAACTCAGCACCTTGCACTTGCCAGATAGGCGCTTAAGTGACTGTTTCTTTTACAAAGTGTGAAAGTACCATGAGTGATCCTGAATGCCATTCAGTGGAAACTCAGGCTCCTAAAAGCATGACAGTGTGCCCTCATCCACTTCACCCACTGACTCTGGTCAGTGAAGACTTGTGGCTCTTCCCCAAAGTCAAAATGACTGTGACAAAAAAATGTATGAATTTGTTTAGGACATTGACACAGCTAGCAATGCAAATAAAGACATGATTGAGGCCTTCCAGAACTGCTTGAGAAAGTGGCAAGAGTAGTAGAATATAAGTATATTCAAATTGAGGGCAAATATTTTGATGGGGATTCATAGCAAAGTGTCTTTCATTAAAATTTCAAAATACATATTTTAAACATTCACCATATTTTTCAACGAGACCTCATAAGTTTCATGAAGGTAGCTTCTTTAGTTGGCTATATTATCAAGAACACTAATACTTAATTGAGCACTTGGTATGTGGTGAAAATTTGGGAAGAAAAACTTGTGTTAATGTGCTTGCTAAGGATTTTAGGTAAAAGTGGAACATGTCTGTTTTAAGGACTCTTGAAAACTCATTGTTTAAAAGTCTGAAAAACTGGTGATATCTGTGACATGTGACTTAAGTTGACCCTTTCCCCCAGCTCTTTCAGAGCAAATCAAATTGAGGCTGCTCCGACCAGCTCTTCGGGGGATGGATTTAAGGCAGACCTCGTCTTCAAAGAGATTGAGAAGAAGCTTGAAGAGGTGAGATTTGTGTAAAATATTGTAGGAAAATAAAACCCTGAGGCCAGAAGAAGCACACAAAGATTTCACCTATTGCCGTGCAGTTGCGCAAGTTGAAAATTTATGCCATGTTGTCAAGTATTGAGTGTGCTTTAGGTTTTTTTTTTTTTTTTTGTTTAGGAAAGGGTCTACAGGGTGTTCAGGGTCTCACTACTCGATCAAACTTGTAGTGATCTGCCTGTTTACAGCCTCCCAAGAGCTGGGATTACAGGCTTGCACCACCATGCCCAGTTTCAATTGCTGTCTCAGTGTGCCCCAGAGGCGGGGCCAGCACAGAAGGCCCAGGGATGGAACCCTCAGCCCCTGAGCCTGCTTGCAGGTGCTTTAATCTGCTGAGCTATTTGGTCGGCCCTGCTTTAGTTTTTTGAGTTGTCTATTTTAGGTTCCTTGTGATTGTAGTAAGAACACACTTAAGGAATTCACAGATCTCCAGCTTTGAGTTAGAGAGCTGTAATAAATATTGTATAAAATTGTCATTCTTTTCTTAGTCCTGTTTGTCAAGGAGATATTCATTACAGACAGTTTGTACGTAAAGGGGTTATCCTTTTTTTGGCATAATTTCTTCCCAAATAAAAAATTTTTTACTTAGAATCACTCCAAAGAATAATATTTTAAATATGCCTTTGGGGCCAGGGACTTGGCTCAGCGGTAGAACACTTGTCTAACAAACTGAAAGCCCTGGGTTTGGTCCTTGGCACCAAAAACAAAAAATAAACCTCCTCTAAAAAACAATTTAACCAAAAAAAACATGAAAGACCAAAAGGTAAATATGTCTTTGATACCAAATTTTTTTTTTATTTTTGATTTTTTAAATTTTTAAATTTTTTATTTTTTCCCCATAATTTCATTGATAAACAAATAGCAATGAGACAGTTTCGAATCAAATTGGTAGGACAGTTTCAATAATTCACACATTGCATACATTCGTCCTAGTGGTTAATTGCTGTACAAGATGTGGACATGATATCCTATTTACAAATACCATTAGAACAAATCGCTCTATTCATTAAGAGAATGTAACTATATATCTATCCTAACCACTTTGAATACACAGATACAAAATGGACATTCATCTGTATCCCCTTTTTTTGTTAAGTTCTGTTATTTGAATATTATAGGTATGTAAACTCCCAAATTTTTTTTTCAAAAAAAAATCATTTGATTTTTTTCAAAGGAGTTTTGGTTCTTTTGTTAAACATTTGATTAAATATGATGGTATTTTTTTTAAATGTATTTAGTACAGGGTCTACAGGGTCTGACTACATAGACTGGACTTATGTGAGCCTCCTGTTTACAACCTCCCAAGTGCTGGCATTACAGGGGTGCTCTACCACACCCAATTTCAATCTCCATCTCAGTGCACCCTGGGAGCGGGGCTGGCACGGCAGGTCCAGGGATCCATACCCCAGACCCTGCATCTGCCTAAGCAGGCACTTTATTCCACTGAGCTATTTGGCCAGCCCTTTTAAATTTTGTACTCTACAGAAACACATAAAAATAAAATTTTAAATATCTCCTGGATTCTACCATTCAGTTCACTAAAATGTTAAAAATGGTGAACATTCTTTCCTGTCATCTCTTTCTGTATCTAACCTTACAGTTTTATAGAACTCAGATCATGTACATATTGGGTTTTTTATTACATATGGAGATTATTTTATGTATAATAATTCTTGATAGAGATAGTAATCCTACAAAAGCAGTCTCAACAGTGACTCTAAAAAGGAAGTTAACTATCCTGAGGCAAAATCACTCGATTCATTGTTTCAAACTTAGAAGTATCTTGGAACTTCATTATTGATTTTAGATTTGAGACCAAGGCACAATTGCGCCATGCTCATTCCTATCTAATAAGATGATCAAAACGGGCTGAAATAAATAAAAGGATTGAGAGCATTTATAGCGTGTATTGCATACCTGTTACAGTCAGAGAGCAAAAGGGAAGCCTGGGCGTGTTGCCTCTTTCCCTGGGGCAGTGCAAGGCATGGAAACACTGAGATGACACCCGAATGTGGGGCACAGTTTCTTTTTTTGCTTTAATGGGCACTGGTCCAGATTATTCCCAGAATATCCGGCCCTGATCTCTGTTAGTATAGGGCTTCTGTGAGGTAAGCAGGCGGGAAGTAGAGAAGCAGAATGGCTCATCAGCTGGGGATTGGTTTGTACAGTGTGCATCACAGTGACCAGCAGTTTCTAAGAGACAGGAGTAACTAGAACTGGAGGAGGAACCATTACGTGGGCAACTAACAAACTGAAGTAAACTGGCTGCGGCCGGTGAGGGTGTTGGGGGGCAGCATCTTCTATAGTAGAACTTCTTAACTGCTTAGGTAGTTACACTGAGTGTGGGTAGCCCCTGAGGAAAAGGGATTCGGCTGTAAAAGGACTTAGCACTTTCCAGATTGTGCCTAGGATCAGCCAGGCCAGGCTGGGTGGTAGGGTAGGGGTAGCACTGACCAGGCCACAGGACTGTCACACTGCCATCTTGTGGATACACACCCACAATGTGTCATAATTTATTTAACTTGCTGTCTCTTCATGAGAAACAATGCTATAATAAATTTCCTTTAAATATTTATGCCAGAATCAACTTAGCTTAGAGAATAAGAAAGAATTTTTATGTAGTTAGATATACACATTTTGCATTTTAATATAATTTACCAAACTTTCCACTAGAAAGGCTGAGCTTGATTTTTTTTTAACTTTTTTCAATTTCAGTCTATACTTTTAAAAATTAGAGACTATATACTTTGAGGTCTGGCATATGGCCATAAGGCAGTCGTTGTATAATTTATTACTGATTTTATTTTGCAGCATACTTTCAGTTTTGCAAATGGATTCCTCTTTCTCCCTGATCCCATTTTTAATTCTTTTCTCCTCCATAACCTTACCCCCATCAGCCTTATCCCCTTATTTCTTTTCTCCTTCCCACGATTGTCAGTTTTCTCTGAGTTTGCAGCAGTAGAAAATGAAAGTCTTGGATTCTTTTGTCAATTCATGCATTTTCTGCATTAGCAAAGGCAGCCTGGCAAGAGATTTTGTTTCCACTTTTGTCTTTGTTAGCAGTACTCTGCTGCACTTCTTTGAAATCTGTCTTAATTTTTTTGTCCCTATTAAGTTTACAACAGGACCTACTCCTTGACCTTTTGCCTACTCAGAAAGAATTTTTCTTCCATGAGGAAGCTCTTAGAACTTTCTTAGTACTCATGATCTCCAGTTTCGCAAGTCTTATTTTCTTTCTCCTTTTCTCTCTCCTCCTCATGTATTTCCTTACCAACTCTCACGCCTACTTGAAGTGAACATGTTTTATTCACCATGGATATGATTTTTGTAAAGGAACCAGTTGGCTCTCAGAAGTAATAGCAAGTGCAAATTAATCTACATCTGTCTTAAGTAGGTGGGAGGATAAGTGGGAGATTGCAGGAATTTCTCTTCAAGCACACAGGTGGGGTTTCGGAATGTTTACTGGTGTTCTCCTGCTCCAACTTGTTGGTGTCTGCTTAAAGCGTATTCTTGAGGCATTTGCAAGCAGATGGCATGGATACACCTGGAAAGAGTCACCTGTGGGATGCTGGCCCTAAGGACCCTGGTTCCTGGGTGGCCTAGCACACCATCCTTATTAACCCTTGTCCTGGGTTGTGTCCACAGAACCTTAGAAAAGATTTTGAGGAATGTGGAGATGTTGAACTTTCTTTTAACTCCTTTGTGCTAGTGGAGACTGTTCTGTGGATGTGTTTTGGTTTTTAAGTATTGATGTAACCTACAGTTGTGGTATGGCACAGTCAGATGGAAAGTACATTGAATTTGAAAGTGAACCAAACCGGGAATGAGTTCAGGTTTTACTGCTGATTAGCCTTAAGTCCCTGCTCCTCATAGAGTTTAGTGGGAAGAGAAATCTGGAAAAAGTTTTCTGGGTAAAAGTGGCTTCTTGAACAAGAAACACGGGTGCCTGCCTAGGGCCTTGAGAGTATCTGCCACAGGCAGAGAAACCTGCCTGGGAGAATTACCTGTGAGCTGACTTAGGTGATGAGGTTAGGGTGAAAAAGGACAAGAAGAGGAGGTGAGTATGTTGGGTGAGAGCATGAAGGCAAAAGAGAATGGGGCACATGGATTCAAAATGATCAGAATTATTGCAGCATAAAGCCTGAGAAGGTGAGATGGTGGCTGGAGACTACAACAAATATCTTTTAGATGGTGAAAATTCTTGAATGCTACCTAAAGATAGACTTCATCTTGTTGGCTGTGTATGAAATTCAAGCCTGAGAGTATTAAATGGGTTATGTTAGTATATGATGGATTATGTTAGATGGACTATTTGGCAGAAGTATAAAGGATAGTCTGTGGTGGATTGTTACATAGTATACCCACATTAGATATGTTTGGTAGTTCCCAAAAAAGTTAAACAGCATCTT
Organism: Octodon degus; assembly: GCF_000260255.1. Classification (NCBI taxonomy): domain Eukaryota; kingdom Metazoa; phylum Chordata; class Mammalia; order Rodentia; family Octodontidae; genus Octodon; species Octodon degus. The sequence goes on along the minus strand of NW_004524683.1, from coordinate 810,329 downwards.
ATGATCCAGCAAGTCCACCTGTAGGTACATACCTAATTAGAGCTTATATCCATACAAAAACTTGTTCTCAAATGTTAATAGCAAGATTACTTATAACAACCAAAAGTAGAAACAACAATCAGCTGATGGTATGTCAACAAAATGGTCTCCAGTCATTGTTGTCATGGAACAGTGACTGGCCAGTGAAAGTAGCGAAGTACCTGTCAGTATCGACTTCAACTTGCATGAATCTTGAAAACATTACGCTAAGTAAAAAGCCAGCTGCAAAAGGTCACATACAGTGTGGTTCCATTTATATGAAATGTTCACAATAAGCAAATCTGTAGAGGTAGGAAGGAGATTTGTGGTTGCCAGAGGCTAGTGAGAAAAGATGTTATATTAGCCAGTCTTCCACTGCTGTGGCGAAATACCTGAAATAAACAACTTAAAAGAAGGAAGAATATATTTTGGTCCACAGTTCCAGAAGTTTCAGACTATGCTTGATTAGCTCTGTTGCCTTTGGGTGTGTAGTGAGGCAGAACAGCACAGTGGGGACGCTGCTTAGTCGCATAGTGGCCAGGAAGCAAAAGAGAAAGGCCTGAGCTAAGTGATTTCTTTCCACAAGCCCCACTTCCTCAGAGTTCTCCCGCCAGCCCTGTGGCACACAGACCAGCAGCCAAGCTTTTAGCACATGGGCCTTTCAAGATCTAAGCTCCCAGGTAGGGAGTGACTGCTGATGGGTGTAAGCTTCTTTCTAGAGTGATGAGAATGTTCTAAAATAATGATGTTGGCTGCACAACTCTAAATATGCTGGAAAAGAAAACACTCAATTTTATACTTTAAAAGAGTAAATCTTTTTTTTTTTTTTTGCGGACCTGGGGATTGAACTCAGGCCCTTGTGCTTGCCAGGCAAGTGCTTATTCTATTGAGCCATCTCCCCGGCCCTAAAAGAGTAAATCTTATGAGATATTAATTATATCTCAGTTGCTGCTTAGAATAAAACACAACCAGGGTAGATTTGCAATAGGCTGTACAAAGAAACAGAGATCAGTATATTATGTCACTAACTTCTCAGCAGAAATGATTGTGTATTAGATACTTATTACAATGCCTAAAAAAGTAAACTCTCAGACTTTTGTTAAAGGAGTGAGTACTATGGTTCCAAAGGGAAGAATCTTGGATACAAATTGTTGCAGATATATAAAGCTAAGATAAATAAGGTATGAAGTAAAAGATACTAGAAATAAAAGAACTCAAAAAGTAGCCAGTTACAAAATAAATATAAAAGCTTATTATATTTCTATATATTTGCAGTAATCCAGCTATAATATATAATGAAAAAATACATTATTAGCAAGAACAATGTAAAATATCTAAAAATAAGTGTAGCAAGAAATTTATAAAATCCAACCATCAAGTCAAGATGAGCTTGGAGTGAAGAATTTCAAGTCCTGAAAGAAAACAACTTCCAACCCAGATTGATATAGTCTATAAAACTATCTTTCAAAATTAATGGAGAAATAAGATACTTCCATGACGAACAATTGAAGAAATTCATGACCACCAAACCAACCCTACAAAAAGTATTGAAAAATATTCTAGAAAGAGCAAAAATGACCACACTTCCAAAAAAACAACAGAAAGAAACCACCAAACAAGGCAAGCAGTTAAGTAAGAGGGTAAAATAGGGAACCAGCAGCAGAAAAATAACATGACAAAGGTAAGTCAGTACATACCAGTTATAACCATTAATGTTAATGGCCTCCACTCACTAATCAAAAGAAATGGACTGGCAGAGTGGATCAAGAAACAAGATTCAGTTGTATATATGCTGTATATAAGAAACATATATAACGGAAAAGGAAAATCATAGATTGAAATTCAGAGGGTGGAAAACAGTACCCCACATGGCAGGAACCCAGAAAAAGGCAGGGTGTTTTTTTCTATTTGCAGACAATGTGAGCTTTAAGCCAAGAATGATCAGAAGAGATAAAGTCACTATGTACTTGTTATGGGAAACCTTTAAGAAGAAATGATAACAATCATAAATACGTATGCACAAATACAGGAGCACCCAACTATATAATATGAATAGATGTGAAAAATCAAATAAGCAATAACACAGTTGTAGTGGGGAACTTAACACCCCCTTGTCACAAAGAGATAGATCAGACAAAAAATCAGCAAAGAAATAACAGAATCGAACCAAACTAGTGAAAAGATAGACTTAGTAGACCTTTCCAGAGTGTTCCACCCAACAGCATCAGAATACACATTCTTCTCAGCTGTACAGGGGATGTTCTCTATTTAGGCCATATGCTAGCCTACAGAATATGCTTAAGTAAATGCAGAGGAATTTAAATTATTCCAAGCATATTATTTGACCATAGTGCATTGAAATTGGAAATTATTGACAAATCACAAAAAAAAACCCCATAAGCACATGGAAATTAACACCCTCTTGAATGACCAATGGGTCAAGAAGAAATCAAAGAAATTAAACAAAAATGCAAATACAACTTACTGTCACCTGTGTGATGCAATGAAAGCAGTCTGCAGGAAAATTTATAGCAGTGAATTATCACATCAAGAAAACAGAACAAGGGGCTGGGGAGATAGCTCTGTGGCATAAGTGCCTGCCTAGCAAGTGCAAGGACCTGGTACTACATCCCATTCGGGGATGCTGAGACCGGCCTGCACTACAAAGTGAGATCCAAGGCTACCCTGAACTGCATAGTGAGACCTTGTCTTAAAAAAAGAAAACAGAATAAGCACAAATAAACACCCTACTGCTGCACCTCAAACTTCTAAAAAAGGAAGAGTAAGTCAAGCCCAAAGCAGGGAGGATATTATCAAGATCAAAATAGAAATTAACATAATGGGGACTAAGAAAACAATACACAGAATTAATGAATTGAAGAGTTGGTTCTTTGAAATAATAAAATTGATTAACCCCTACCCAGCCTTATCAATAAAAAGAAAGAAAAAACCCTCAAATTTATGCAGTAAGGAATGAAAAACACAAAAATCACTAAAGATCCTATGGAAATTCAGAAGATCATCAATACCTATTTCAAAAATCTTTACTCATATAGGATGGAAAACACAGAAGAAATAGAACTATGGAAACATGCATTACCAAAGCTGAATCAAGAAGATATAAAAATCTGAGTAGGGGCTGGTGAGATGGCTCAGTGGTCTAAAGCACCTATTTAGAACAAGCTTAAAGCACAGGGACCGCGGTTCGATCCCCTAGCACCACATGCCAGCCAGCCCCGCCCCCTGGTGGGCTGAGCTGGCCACACACACACACACACACACACACACACACAAATAAAATAAATAAATTAAAAAAAAAATCTGAGTAGCCAGGTATCAGTCAGTGAAATTTAAAACATAATTAAAAACTTATCAACAAAGAAATGCCCAGGTCTTGATGGATTCACAGCTAAATTCTTTAAGAAATGTAGAGAAAATTTAGTGCCAGCACTCCTCGAACTTTTTAATGAAATTGAAAGGGATAAATATTTGTTACTCATTCCTGGAGGCGAGTATTACCCTGATACCAAAAACAGAGAAAGACCCAACCAAAATTTAAAAAAAGAGACTACAGTCCAATCTCCTTAATGAACATAGATACACATATCCTTAATAAATTCTAGTAAACAATGCAGCATATCATCAGGAAGATTATACATCATGACCAAGTGGAATTCATCCCAGAAATGCAGGGATGGTTCAGTATACACAAATCAATAAATGATGCTTCATATCAGTAGCGCCAAAGACAAAAGCCACATAATCATCTCAATAGATACAAAGTCCAACACTTATTCATAATTTAAGAAAAAAAATACAGAAAATTGGGATAGCCTTTACCTCAATCTGATAAAAGCCATCTATGACAAACCAACAGCCAACATCATACCAAATGGACAAAAACTGAAAGCTTTCACTCTTAAATCACGAACAAGGATGTCCATTCTCACCACTCCTGTTCAATATAGTTTTGGAAATTCCAGATCAATAAAGCAAAAGAGAGAAATAATAAGGTAGGAGAGGAAGAAGTGAAATTATCATTATTTTCAGATGACATGATACTCTACATAGAAGACACCAGAAACTCCACCAAAAGACTTGTACATTTAATAACCAAATTCAGTACTGTGGTGGGATACAAAACACACAAATCAATAACATTCTTGTGCACAAACTCACTGAAAGAGAAATTAAAACCACAGCATTCATAGTAGCGCCCAAAAAATTGAAATACTTAGGAATCAATCTAATAAGAGAAGCAAAAGATCTATACATTGAAAATTATAGCACCCTGAAAAAGGAAGGTGAAGAGGATTTCAGAAAATGGGTAGGAAGAACCCACATTGTGAAAATGGCCATAATTTCTCAAAACTGTTATACAGATTTAATGCAGTCCTGATCAAAATATCATTAGCATACCTCAAATCTAGAGATAACATTCCTAAAATTCACCTGGAACCAGAAAAGACCTGGAATCACAAAGGCAGACCTGGGCAACAAAGGCAAGGGAGGAGGCATCACAATCCCTGATTTGAAATAATACTGCAAAGATACTGTGATAAAATCAGCATGATACTGGCAAAAACCCAAACATGAGGATCAGTAGATTAGATTAGAAGGTGCAGATACAACTACAAACACACACAGGTACCTTATCTTTGCCAAAGGGGTCAGACATGCTCAATAAAAGCAAGATAATATTTTTAATAAGTGGTGCTAGAAAAACTAGCTTTCCACATTCCAAAAACTAAAACTAGACCCATGTCTGTCACCATGCACTAAAGTAAAAGGGGTAAAAAATCTAAATCTTGTAACAGAGACACTAAATTAATTGGGTGAAAAAGTAGGTACAAATCTTGAAGACATAGGGATAGGCAGAGTTCATAAGTAAATACCAAACTGCATGGGAAATACTTCAAAGAATCAACAACTGGAATCTCATTAAAACATTTTACACATCAAAAGAAACCACGAGCAGAGTTAAAAAAAGCCACAAATTGGGAAAAAAATTTTAGTCAACTTTTCTTTAAAGGATTTCTATCAGAACATATAAAGAAATTTTTAAAAATCAAGGGCCAGCAAGATAGCTCAGTAGACTAAGCGCCTGCTTAGGTAAGCACAGGGACTGGGGATCCCTGGCACCACATGCCACGCCAGTCCCACCCTTGGGCACACTGAGCTGGGGACTGAGTCTGGGTATGGTAGTGCATGCCTGTAATCCCAGTGCTAGGGAGGCTAAAAACAGGAGGACCACTGTGAGTCCCACTTGCATAGTGAAACCATATATCAAAGACATAAAAAAATAAAAAATCAGATCCCCAAAATTCAAAGACCTTTCAGATGAAGAAATACAAATGACAAATAAATTTATGAAAAAATGTTCAATATGGTTGGTCATCCAAAAAATGCAAATTAAAACAATACTGAGATTCCATCTCATCCCAGAAAGAATGGTTATCATCAAAAACTCAACCAATAACATGCTGATAGGGCTGTGTGGAATAAGAAACCCTTTTCCACTGTTGGTGGGCGTGTAGACTGGTACAACCACTATGGAAATCAGTGTGGAGATTCCTCAGAAAACTAGAATTAGAGGCCCCATTCCATGCAGCTGTTCCCCTTTTGGGTATTTTCCCAGAAGAATTGAAAGTATCATATCACAGTGATATATGTGTACCCATGTTTATAGCAGCACAATTTGTAATAGCTAAATCTTGGAAACAACCCACAAATGCCCAACAACCAAGGTATAGATAAAAAAGATGTCATCTTTTTATACAATGGAATATTACTCATCTATAAAGAAAGATAAACTCAGGGCTTTTATAGGTAGGTGGATGCAATTAGAGACCACACTGATAAGTGAAAAAACTCAAGAGTCACATGTATAAACATCATATTGTTTTCCTAGCATAAGAAACTGAAAGAGTAAATAAGATCCAAAGGTACAATAGACATTGTGAAAGAGAAAGAAACTGCTCAAAAGAACAACTGGGATGGAGGAAAGGAGAAGGGAATAAGCGTGCGCACACGCACACACACATACACACACGTGATAGCTAAAATAACTGTATTACTAATTTCTGTTAATTCATTGAAGGGAACATTTAGTGTTTATATTATTTGAACAATCTTACGTGCCTGTATCTGATAATCTGAGCAACTACTCTAAAGATAACAATATGTAATATAACTATTGTTAATTTCCTATCTTGTTTTGAAATTCTGTATCAGTTTCATTTTTTTATTATTGTCTTTAAAAAGAAATTTACAAAATCCTGAAGTTGGATGGAAACCACATTTTTCTAAATGACATTGAAGGACATGTGAAAATATACTATATTTATATATAGAAAGATTCAACATTGTAATGATAGTTACCACTCCTCCAAGCAGATGCGTATATTCTGTGTAATCCCATCTAAATTCAGCAACATTTCAGGGGAAATCTAACAAAATAATCATTAAAATACATGAAGAGAAATTTTGTTTATTCAAATTCAAAAATAGCCAAGTAAGGTGATGGAGGCCTGTAATCCCAACACTTGGGAGGCTGAAGCAGGAGGATAACTCTGAGTTCAAGATCGTCTGAACTAAAATAAGTGAGACCCTATCTACAGAAAAACAATCCAGATGTAGCCAAGAGTATGTGGAAGAGAAGAATTCTGGTGGGGGTGGTTGCACAGGAGAGAAACACATCATCAAGCTATTATATTAACACGGGGTTAACAGACAGCTCATGGACTAAAACAGCAAAACAAAATGGTAACATTTGTTGAACAAATTACTCTGTTATGGGTATTTACATAATTTAACCCTAATAGAACTTTATAAGGATTGTTTCCATTTAACAGGTAAGAAAACTAAAATACAGCATTTTAATGATTTGTGCAGGATTATAAAAGCACATGGAAATACAGGAACTAAACCTATACAGATTCCCAGGTTCAGTGTTCTTATCCAGCAAAACTTATTTTTTGGAATTTTCTCCTAAATAAGTGAGGCTGTGTAGAAATATTACGATATAAGGATGTTATTTAGAGCATTGTAATACAACCTAAAGAATTAGCCTAAGTAACAAGCAAAAGGGTATTGATTAAATGAAATATGGTATCCATTTACAATTTTATATGTGACCATTTAAAATGACATGGAAAGTGATTTTAAAAACAGCATGGTACTGGTACAAAAATAGAAACATGGATCAGTGAAACAGAATTTATTTAAAGATAACATTTTAGAAAGATGGTTCTGGGAAAACTGATTACATGCAGGATGAATGTAGACCCATATTTCTTCATCCTACACTAAAATAAAATCGATCTACATACTTCAAATAATGGAACTTAACAAAAAAAGGGGATACAGATGAATGTCCATTTTGTATCTGTGTATTCAAAGTGGTTAGGATAGATATATAGTTACATTCTTTTAATGAATAGCGAATTTGTTCTAATGGTGCTTGTAAATAGGATATCATGTCTGCATCTTGTACAGCAATTAACCACTAGGAAGAATGTATGCAATGTGTTAATTATTGAAACTGTCCTACCAATTTGGATTGAAAAAAAAAAATAAATAAAAAACAAAGATCTACATACTAAAACAGAAACACTTAATCTTTTGGAAGATAAAACAGAGAAGACTCTAGCAGACTTAGGCACAGGAAAGGGTTTTCTTTATTGAATTCTGGCTAAAAGAATCAAAAAATGAGATTAAAATTGAAGTTTATGCACAGCAAAGAAAACAAAAGAATGAAGGGACAACCTACAGAATAGGCAAAAAAAAAAAAAAAAAAAATTTCCAGTAACTCCTTGAACAGAGGATTCATTGAAAATTATATAAAACACTAAAAAGAATTAGACCTCCGCAAGAATAAAAGGTGCCATCCACAAAATGGGGAATTGAAATGAATGGACACTTCTCAGAAGCAGTTTAGATGACCAGTAAGTACATGAAAACATGTTCAGCATCTTTAGTCACTAGAAAAATATTAATAGAAACAACTCTGAGATTACACTTTATTCCAGAAAAAATAGAACTCAAAAAGAACTCAGAGAACTCAAAAATACAACGGATGTTGGAGAAATCATGGGAGGTTAGTGGGAATATAAACTAGTGCAGCCTCTATAGGAAATAAATAGTCCTCAGAAAACTAACAGGAATAACATTCAACCTAGCTATACCACTTTTGAGTATTTACCCACAGAGTTAAAGACATCATATCACAGGGATACAAGTATACTGATGTTTATAGCAGCACAGCTCATAATACCTAAATCTTGGAAGCAGCATACATATCCACTAACAGTAGGTGGATAAAGAAAATATGGTTTATATATACAGTAGAGTACTGCTCAGCCATAAGGAAGGATAAATTTTGAGTTGTTCATAGGAAAACGGATGCACCTTGAGACCAAAATGCTAAGTGAAATAAATCAGACACAAAAGCTTAAGTATCACATAGTTTCTCTTAGATGAGAAACCCAAGATAGAAATAATTTTAAAGAGCAAACTAAAAGATGATAAGAAACAGGGAGATGGACTATGTGGAGATGGGAAGGGGATCTGGATAGATGAGAGGAAAGGGACCGAGATGCAACCTGTATGTACACCAGCTCCCTACAGCGGATGTATTGCATACAGCAAACATACATTAAATGATGAAATAAAATGAGGTAATAATAAATTATATGGAAGGATGTTTAGTGACATAGTGATGCAGATAGCTAAAAGTAGATTACAAAACAATATGATCCTATTTTTAAAATATACATACTGAGAAAAAAGATGGGGTTTGAAACAAATACGATTTTCTTTGATAAAGGTGTGAAAATTGTGAATGACTTGTTTGTGCTTATCCACTTTTTCCACTTGTTTCACTGTGAAATGTTTCTTCTTTACAGAAGTATTTTAATAAAATTATTGTGCTGCTTTTGATTTTCTTAAACAGGATATGTTAACGGCTGTCAGTGTTTACCCTGCCAGCTGCCCCCACAGGCTGCATCTTGTGACGGTTTTCTTACTACATCACTGCCTATACTATTGTGTGTTGTCATAGTTATCACAGAGCATTCCAGCTTTTCTGACTCCTAGGCCTGTGGTGCCTAGAACAGTGTGTGGCTTGATCGATGTTTCAGGCAGGAATGGTGAAGCTGAGGTGGGTGAAGGGCAGAAGAAGGGAGGATGGGAATAAGGAGGGTAGCCCACCTGCAGAGGTTAGTCTGAGGCTGTGTTTTCTGTATTAGGCCAGTTTCATCCACAGTATCCAAATATAAGGGGTAGATATGTAACTTGTATATAGTTCCTTGTAGTAATGTAGAAAATGAGTCCACATCCTCACCCTAAATTCTTGATCTCAGAACCACTTTTCTGTAACTTCTGATTGTGGGAAACCAAAATTAAATATTTTATTTTGTCAATTTAATTTCCACTTTCTCATCTCTAAAGTTCTAAACAGTGGAGTGCAAGAAGAAGAGATAGGTTAGGAATTCCTCCTGCATTCAGAGAAGTCAGAGTGAAGGGTCGGTCAAATAGCTCAGTGGTCTAAAGCACTTGCTTAGGTAGAGCA
>NW_004524683.1:795858-800540 GCF_000260255.1 Octodon degus | reverse complement strand
ATATCCCAGAGAAGTTAGAGTGAACCTGTTCCAAGTTACTGGGACAAATGAAGGCTATTACAGCAGAAAATGCTGCCATGCTACCCCCATAGTGTCCAAAAGCCATTTTAACAGAAGACCTGGCAGATGTGGAGTTGTTGCCTGGGTGCCTTCCTGTCCTGTGGAACAGAAGATCCTAAGGGAGCTCAGGAACTGCCCGACAGCCTGACTGCTCCCATCATGTTCCTGCTTAAACATTAGTTTTTCTGAGGAGAAAGCCAGTGAAAAGACTTATTATAACTTCCAGTGTTGTGTTTGTTTGCAGGAAGGTGAACAGTTTGTGAAGAAAATCGGGGGTATTTTTGCCTTCAAGGTGAAAGATGGCCCTGGGGGTAAAGAAGCCACCTGGGTTGTGGATGTGAAGAACGGCAAAGGATCAGTGCTTCCCAATTCAGGTTGGTGCAGTGGTGACTTCATTTATTGGGCAATGATAAGTTCATAGAGCCTGTCAGTTGGGAAAATTGAGGTCTGTTTTGGTGCTCCCTAAAAGGGTCAGCTTTAGAGGTACTCAGTCTTTGTAATGAACCAGTGAATCCTTGGGAACAGGAGCAGTCAGAGCCAACCCTTCCCATGTTCAGGAGGCTCCATCACAGAGCTGCCAGTCCTCAACTTAGGAATTAGATTCACATGGGGTCCTTAGGATCTCATTTACTTCTTATTTAAAAGCAATCTCCACAAATCCATAGATTTGTGTGTTTAGCATGGGACCTAGATGAATATGCAGATGCTTAATTAACAGATTTACTGCTGGGACGTCTGTCCTAGGGTGTTCGCTGCTGCTCTAACAGAGTGACACCAGTGGAGTAAATTGTGGACATTGGAAGTTTATTTGGATCATGGTTCTGGAGCCTGTACAGTCCAGTGTTAAGAGGCTGCTTTCTTCCTGCATCGTTATGCTGTGGAAGGGCAGGTCAACATTTGTGAGACCAAGAAAGAAAAAGAATGGCAGGAGCTGAACTTTTTTCAGGAGCCCACTTCTAAGACAATGAATTTGCTCTTGAGGGCAGAGCCTCATGGCTTAATCACCTTCTAAGGGTTTTTTTGTTTTGTTTTATTTGGGGTTTGTTTTATTTTTTGAGATAGGGTCTCTGCGAGTTGCCAGGGCCTAGCTTGAACTTGTGTTGCCTCAGCCTCCAGAGTTCTGGCATTACAGGCATGTTTCACCACACAGCCCTTTGCTTTTTAGTACTGTTATAAATGCAGTTAAATTGCAACACAAGTTTTAGAGTGACATTCCAGCCAATGTAGCACCTACTAGCTATCGCAAAGCAGCCGTGTCTGCAGCTGTACTCCTGTTCTTCCTCCTCTTCCTCCTCCCTGTGAACAGGAACTCCTCCTGCTGTCTCCCCCTTCTCGATAACTTGCTCCTGTGGCCTGCTGGCTGCCCTTTTCTTCACACTTGTCAGACTGGCCCAGCAAGTCCTGTCCCCTATTACTAGCATCTGGTCTAGGCTGTTGTCTTCCGGTTTCTGTGTGTGCCCCCTGTGAGTCTAATGCACACAGCAACTAGAGTGATCATTTTAAAACTCAAAAGTTTTTTACCCTCCTCTGCTCAGACTGTCCAATGGCCATTGACTCATTCCAAGTAAAAGCAAAGTTCCTGTGTTGGCACTGTGTGATCGGGCCAGTCTTCTGGGTCTTGCTACATCCTGCCTCACTTGACTGCAGTACTGCTGGCTTCCTTACTGCTGCTTGAATGTGGGGTGTTCTGTGTTCTCAGATGAGGGGCTTCTACCACGTGTTCCCACTGATTAGAATTGTCTTCATCCAGATACCCTTATAGCTGTTCCCACATGTTTTGCTTTTGGCCCATATGTTACCTAAAAAAAGATGACAGTCTCATTACTAGACTCTGTTGTCATTTCTGCCTTATTTTTTCTCTAGCATTTCTTACCCTCATATCCTGTATAATGCTTTGTTTGCCTGCTTATTTTTGCATTTGTGTGAATTGCAGTCTCTGTGGAAGCAGGGCTTTTTGTCAGTAAGGCTTCTAGCATAGTACTTGACATGTGATAGGCTTTGCAAACTAAGTATATTTGAACAACAGACTGAATGAACATTGCGTAGAAAGCAGTCAGTGGTTACTGTGTTGCACTAAGTTTCTCTTGCTGGCCAGGATGTATAATTTAAAAACATGATGGTGTGGGACCAGATCTCAAAGAGCTTACTGTGCATGATAGGAATTTGGAAAATCATTTAATACATGATCCATTACAGTTTTTAAAGTAAAAAAGTGAAAGCCAACCCTATTTTAGAAGATGGAGCTGGTGCATTAGAACTGATGGACTGGCAAGGGTAAGCTGAGGTCAGAGGGAGTGTTTGCGGGGAAGGGCGTGTGCTGAGTGAGCAGCTCCGGGTGCATTGAGCACAGCAGGTCAGCTGCTAGAGGAGAGATGCTGGTATCAGAGGTGGAACTGATGATATCAGAGGCTGAGGAGGAGAGAGGTCTGTCACAGATGGTCACACTTCAGGATTGCAATATTACTGAGGAAGGTCTTGGAAGAGAGGATCACCCCAGGCGCACAGGTGGAAGGAGGGCTGGCCTTACTATGGAGGGGTTGATGACTCTTTTCTTTGCATTGGTGGTTAAATATTCAGGGGCACTTTAAGGGGGAGAGGTTGACAGAGCTCTTGGATTAGAGTGGAGCAGAAGTTAAGAGCATCGTAACACAGTCTGATGAATAGGCAGTAAGAAAGAGGTTAAGAAGGAAAAAGTGAGTAGTGGTAAAGGAGTCAGCTGGCGTGGTGGGGTGGAGATTCCTGAATTTTACAGATGCTTCCCCCGGCAGTGTTGGGTGGAGAAGGCTTTATGTCCTGTTAGGTGCCACTCTAAGGTGGTGTAGGAAAGCTGTGTCTAGATTTCAGCATTTAGAACTCGAAAGTGCTTTGGGGAATATAGCAGTGCCAATTTTTTAAATGATTACAAGTTATTCATTACTTAGGATTGTATTCTGAAATTCCTAGACAGATGTCAGGGTGATTTTAAAAACGTTCTCCTTTTCCTCCTGTTTTGTTGCTAGTTGGTCGTTTCATTAGGAAAGATAATCTACTTCTGGAAAGCTCTGAAATGATTTCAGGAAAGCTTTGTTCCCTGCAGAGACACCTGTGCCGTGTGCTCTCCCCTCATTAGGTGCTCCATGCAAGGCCTGAAGTGATTGTGCTCTGGGGCTGGGTGGTTTCTGCTGAAACTGACACCTGTCGGCAGTCAAGAGTTGTGTTGAAATGTGGACTTACCCAGGGAAAGCCATCACTGGAAATTGCCAGCTCCTTTTACCTCCTCCAACAAGTGACCGTTTGTTAGAGATTAGCTATGGTAAGGCATCAGTCACCTGCCCTAGTTTGAACCGGCACCTCAGGAGAATTGCTAGTTTCTTTGGCATGTGCACAGTTGGGGAGGTTTATCTACTGCTAATGAAGTGGTATTTACTTACATGTATTTCACATGCTGATCCTCTAAGTCTTGGTAATGATTATGTATGTGATAACATTATGGACCTTGGCTTTGTGCTGCCTGTGAGCTTTTCAGTGTCTTCTCCACAAGTCCTGCCCTTCCCCCATCCCCTTCGAAACAACTCGGAGTTGCACATCACTGGGAAGCCAACTTGGATTAACCTAACATGAGAGATTATTCCTTTATGGTGCTTCTCAGCCCTTGACTTCTCAGCCCTATCTCCTTATGGGCAACAGGATGCCGAAAGCCTCTGGGTCTCCATCCCCAGAGTATATAGACAGAACCCAAACTTGCTTTTACCTTCTCGGAGTTCAGCTACCTTATCTAGAAAGTGGGCAAGAGTAATTCTACCCATAGAGCTTGGTGGGGATTGCATGAGGTAAAAAGGCTCAGAGAGCCCTAGTTAGTGCTTTGCAAATCACAGCTTACTTCCAGCCCACCCACTAAATATAAATTTTAGTTGGACACAAAGGCTTGTCTGAGCTCCCTAAAGGACTTGAGGAACTGGGAAAGCATCTGGAATGTAGTGCATGCATTAGTGAAAGCCCAATGAAAGCCGAGGTGAGCACTGTGTGCCAAGAGGACGCATACAGAGGACACAGGGAGCACTGGAACTGACAGTGGGCTTCAGCAACAGGGATCTGCTGTGCCGTTCGGGGCAAATTATTTGACCTCTGACTTTTATAGGTTGTTACAAAGATCCAGTGGTGCCACCTGTTCAGTGAACGTGCTCAGAGTGAGAGTTTGGTAAACGCTAGAATATTAGTCAAGACCAACAGCTCATTTTCTTGGCTTTTCCCTCCGTCCTTCAGTGTAACATATCTGCAATAGAACTGGGTTTTTGGGACTGTAAATTCCTGCACTTTTAAAGCTTCTGGTGTTCTTTTTTCCCTCAAAATAAGAGAAACTTTTATAAGCAGTCAAGGTAGAACAACCATTGACTTTTAAGTCTTTTAAGGATTTTCCTTGAGGTTTTTTTGGTCTTTTTTTTTTTTATTGAGAAATAAATATGAATGAGACAGTTTCATAGCTGATTAATAGGACAGTTTTGATACTCAATACACTGTACATTGTTATTTTCTTAGTGGTTATCCATAGTACAAGAAGCAGACAGGTTATTCTGTCCAAACACTGTTAGTACACCTCTTTCTTCTCATTGAGTTAAGCAAAAGTAGCTGTAAATTTATCCTAT